>NC_061096.1:36658295-36673295 GCF_015104395.2 Macrobrachium nipponense
AACGTACTTTTTCCATGACTAGAAACAGCAACTAAAAAACAAAAAGTTCTCATAGTTCAGAACATACTGTGCCTAAAATTTAGGCAGATACTGGCCATTTTCCTTTAAGCCTAATGAAATATACAAACGAACAAGGGGAAGGAAAGCAGGATTAAGACGTGAAAAGTGGAGAGTTGCAACAAAAGGAACAATAGGGGAACCTAAAAATAAACCAAAATATTCCGGTTTGTGTGCTCGTTGGCGGCTGCTACTCTATTTCGTTGACACGCTTGTTCGTGTGTGTATGTGTGTGTGTATGAGAGAGAGAGAGAGAGAGAGAGAGAGAGAGAGAGAGAGAGAGAGAGAGAGAATGTATTTATGGAGGTGCATATGTATGCATGTATTTATGCATGCATATATGTCTATATATACACATGTATATATATAATCATAATATATATATATATATATATATATATAATATATATATATATATATGTATAAATGAATCACGAAAATTTGGAACGTGATGAATATATATATTATATATATATATTATATCTATATATATATTATATATATATAATATATATATACGTATTATATATGTATATACACATATATATATATACACACACACACATTATATATTATACCACCAACCAGCGACACATTATATCTCTATAATTAGTGTATCGATATATCTATATATTATATATATTTAAGTCGATGTTCCCTTTAATATCCTAATTTCGCTACATACCCTCGGAATTAATATTTTTTGATTTTCATACTATGCTTTAATTCCACCGAGGGGGAATTTTTTTCTCGATAATTTAGACTTGCCCTGGACCTCAAGGCTCGAACTCTATAGGATCCTTTCAAATCCAGGAAACGTCAGGTGAAGCTTTTTACCTACTACAACCCCGCCGAGAGGAGGCTAAAAGTTCATGTCGTCTCTCACCCTCCTCAGCATAAATACCTTTCCGCTAGAGCAAGTAATTAAGTTGTTTGGTTTTGGAGACAACATCAACCCACCTTGACTCCGGTAGTGTTTGTAGTGCTTTTGACAGCACGTAGCCAATCTATAAGTCATATCACATTTCGGTGATTCATATACATATATCGAGCTACAATGTCCTTTAATATCTAATTCGCTCTACCTCGGAATTAATATATTTTCATATATGCTTAACCGAGGGGGAATTTTTTCTCGATAATAGACTTGCCCGGACCAAGGCGCGAACTCATGGATCCTTTCAAATCCAGGAACGTCAGTGAAGCTTTACCTACTACACCACCGCGAGAGCTAAAAGTTTCATGTCGTCTCTCACCCTCATATACCTTTCGCAAGCAGGTAATTAGTTGTTTGGAGACAAACATCAACCCACTCGACTCCGGTAGTGTTTGTAGTGCTTTTGACAGCACGTAGCCAATCTATAAGTCATATCACATTTCCGTGATTCATATACATATATCGAGCTACAATGTCCTTTAATATCTAATTCGCTCTACCTCGGAATTAATATATTTTCATATATGCTTAACCGAGGGGGAATTTTTTCTCGATAATAGACTTGCCCGGACCAAGGCGCGAACTCATGGATCCTTTCAAATCCAGGAACGTCAGTGAAGCTTTACCTACTACACCACCGCGAGAGGCTAAAAGTTCATGTCGTCTCTCACCCTCATATACCTTTCGCGAGCAGATAATTAGTTGGTTTGGAGACAACATCAACCCACCTCGACTCCGGTAGTGTTTGTAGTGCTTTTGACAGCATGTAGCCAATCTATAAGTCATATCACATTTCCGTGATTCTTATACATATATCGAGCTACAATGTCCTTTAATATCTAATTCGCTCTACCTCGAATTAATATATTTTCTATATGCTTAAACCGAGGTGGAATTTTTTCTCGATAATAGACTTGCCCGGACCAAGGCGCGAACTCATGGATCCTTTCAAATCCAGGAACGTCAGTGAAGCTTTACCTACTACACCACCGCGAGAGGCTAAAAGTTCATGTCGTCTCTCACCCTCATATACCTTTCGCGCGCAGGTAATTAGTTGGTTTGGAGACAACATCAACCCACCTCGACTCCGGTAGTGTTTGTAGTGCTTTTGACAGCACGTAGCCAATCTATAAGTCATATCACATTTCGGTGATTCATATACATATATCGAGCTACAATGTCCTTTAATATCTAATTCGCTCTACCTCAGAATAATATATTTTCATATATGCTTAACCGAGGGGGAATTTTTCTCGATAATAGACTTGCCCGGACCAAGGCGCGAACTCATGGATCCTTTCAAATCCGGAACGTCAGTGAAGCTTACCTACTACACACCGCGAGAGGCTAAAAGTTCATGTCGTCTCTCTCATATACCTTTCGCGCGCAGGTAATTCGTTGGTTTGGAGACAACATCAACCCACCTCGACTCCGGTAGTGTTTGTAGTGCTTTTGACAGCACGTAACCAATCTATAAGTCATATCACATTTCCGTGATTCGTATACATATATCGAGCTACAATGTCCTTTAATATCTAATTCGCTCTACCTCGGAATTAATATATTTTCATATATGCTTAACCGAGGGGGAATTTTTTCTCGATAATAGACTTGCCCGGACCAAGGCGCGAACTCATGGATCCTTTCAAATCCAGGAACGTCAGTGAAGCTTTACCTACTACACCACCGCGAGAGGCTAAAAGTTCATGTCGTCTCTCACCCTCATATACCTTTCGCGCGCAGGTAATTAGTTGGTTTGGAGACAACATCAACCCACCTCGACTCCGGTAGTGTTGTCTCCAAACCAACTAATTACCTGCGCACGAAAGGTATATGAGGGTGAGAGACGACATGAACTTTTAGCCTCTCGCAGTGGTGTAGTAGGTAAAGCTTCACTGACGTTCCTGGATTTGAAAGGATCCATGAGTTCGCGCCTTGGCCAGGCAAGTCTATTATCGAGAAAAAAAATTCCCCCTCGGTTAAGCATATATGAAAATATATTAATTCCGAGGTAGAGCGAATTAGATTATTAAAGGACATTGTAGCTCGATATATGTATATGAATCACCGGAAATGTGATTTTATGACTTTATAGATTGGCTACGTGCTAGTCCAAAAAGGCACTTACAAACACTACCGGAGTCAATGGTGGGGTTGATGTTGTCTCCAAACCAACTAATTACCTGCGCGCGAAAGGTATATGAGGGTGAGGGGCCAGACATGAACGTTTTAGCTCTCGCGGTGGTGTAGTAGGTAAAGCTTCACAGACGTTCCTGGATTTGAAAGGATCCATGAGTTTCGTGCCTTAGGTCGGGCAAGTCTATTATCGAGAAAAAATTCCCCCTCGGTTAAGCATATATGAAAATATATTAATTCCGAGGTAGAGCGAAATAGATATTAAACGGACATTTGTAGCTCGATATATGTATATGAATCACGGAAATGTGATATGACTTTATAGATTGGCTACGTGCTGTCAAAAGCACTACAAACACTACGGAGTCGAGGTGGGTGATGTTGTCTCCAAACCAACGAATTACCTGCGCGCGAAAGGTATATGAGGGTGAGAGACGACATGAAACTTTTAGCCTTCTCGCGGTGGTAGTAGGTGGTAAAGCTTCACTGACGTTCCTGGATTTGAAAGGATCCATGAGTTCGCGCCTTGGTCCGGGCAAGTCTATTATAGAGAAAAAATTCCCCCGCCCCCTCGGTTAAGCATATGATGATATTAATTCCGAGGTAGAGCGAATTAGATATTAAGGGACATTGTAGCTCGATATATGTATATGAATCACCGAAATGTGATATGACTTATAGATTGGCTACGTGCTGTCAAAAGCACTACAAACACTACCAGAGTCGAGGGGGGTTGTGATGTTGTCCCCTCCAAACCAACTAATTACCTGCGCGCGAAGGTATATGAGGGTGAGAGACGACATTGAACTTTTAGCCTACTCGCGGTGGTTGTAGTAGGTAAAAGCTTCACTGACGTTCCTGGATTTGAAAGGATCCATGAGTTCGCGCCTTGGTCAGGGCAAGTCTATTATCGAGAAAAAAATTCCCCCTCGGTTAAGCATATATGAAAATATATTAATTCCGAGGTAGAGCGAATTAGATATTAAAGGACATTTGTAGCTTCGATATATGTATATGAATCACGGAAATGTGATATGACTTATAGATGGCTTACGTGCTGTCAAAAGCACTACAAAACACACTACCGGAGTCGAGGTGGGTGATGTTGTCTCCAAACCAACAAATAATTACCTGCGCGCGAAAGGTATATGAGGGGTGAGAGACGACATGAAACTTTTAGCCTCTCGCGGTGGTGTAGTAGGTAAACTTCACTGACGTTTTCCTGGATTTGAAAGGATCCATGAGTTCGCGCCTTGGTCCGGGCAAGTCTATTATCGAGAAAAAATTCCCCCTCGGTTAAGCATATATGAAAATATATTAATTCCGAGGTAGAGCGAATTAGATATTAAGGGACATTGTAGCTCGATATATGTATATGAATCACCGAAATGTGATATGACTTATAGATTGGCTACGTGCTGTCAAAAGCACTACAAACACTACCGGAGTCGAGGTGGTTGATGTTTGTCTCCAAACCAACTAATTACCTGCGCGCGAAAGGTATATGAGGGTGAGAGACGACATTGAACTTTTAGCTCTCGCGGTGGTGTAGTAGATAAAGCTTCCACTGACGTTCCTGGATTTGAAAGGATCCATGAGTTCGCGCCTTGGTACGGGCAAGTCTATTATCGAGAAAAAATTCCCCCTCGGTTAAGCATATATGAAAATATATTAATTCCGAGGTAGAGCGAATTAGATATTAAAGGACATTGTAGCTCGATATATGTATATGAATCACGGAAATGTGATATGACTTATATATATATATATATATATTATAGATATATATATATATATATATATACATATAAACGCAAAATCCACGAAGGAAAGTGAAACAATGGAGTACCGCTGCAAGGTCTTTCGACTCTCGTCCTTAGTAAAATACGAAAGTCGAAAAGGGCTTGCAGCGGTACTCCATTGTTTCACTTTCCTTCGTGCATTTTTGCCTTTATATACTACATACATATATGTGATATTATATATAATAATATAATATATATAGATATATATATATATCACTAATATATATATATATAATATACACACACACACACACACACACACACATATATATATATATATATATATATATATATATATATATATATATATATACACACACATAATCAAAGAGACTGAGAGAGACCTTCGATTCAGATCCAAAACCCAGCTCAGATCCCTTACCCGTCCAAAATCGAAGCTGATGTCATCTTTTCCCCAACTTCTGCAGAAGTACACAACTTCCCCCTGACCGACTGTATTCTTAACTCGGAATCGTTATCGAATTCGAACTTTCGTAATTAACGTATTCAAGTCCTGATGTAAAAATTGAAGCCAGATGTTCAGATTTTTTTTTTTTTTTTGTCTTATGCTCTATCCTGTCAAGTGACTTGTGAAACTGCAGTGAATTAAGTCTGCTGAGACAGGGAATTAAACTTTCGGTTATCTAATCAAGCTCATAATACAGCAGTTTTATTTATCTTAATTTTCATCTTGATCTCGTTTGTATACATCCTTGAAGTAAGTCTTTTTCAAGTCGAGAAATGAGAAACAATGGTCTGTGTGAACTACTGTCCTTTCAATAATTGATATTCTTCCGTGAGAAATTACAATGACAAGCATTAAGCTATAAGGTCTAAATTGAACAAAAGACTGATAAGTCATCGAACTGCAACACATTCCTATTTCTTCATTAACATTCATAATGAGTACAAGAATTCTTAATATTATACAAAATAAGCCAAAATCAAAGATACAAACTGATAACACGTAAACAAATAAATCCTCAATACATTTAATGATATTCACATATGAGTTAGTAATAATTTATTGCTACGAAGAAACTGAAACTAATCTCTACATTTTATCATGATGCAACAGCATAAAAAAAAAAAATTTCACTTCATGTCATTACAATGATTTAACAATACCTGTTTGATCTATTCTCATTACCAGCACTGGAATTTCAACAATATTAACTGTACAGTTCATTGAGGCTCCTATATAATTATAAAATGATATACGGAAATCATTCTACCAACAATAACGATTTGTCAGCCAATGATTCTGACAGCAAATCAAGCCGGAAATTGCATTGTAATTAAATAAAGGGTAATAATCCGGTAACTATGAACGTGGGCTTTGTTGAGACTATTACAACCATATGAATATAAATGTATATGTATACATAAAAGTTATAATTAATTATATATATATATATATTATATATGAACATCTATATATATATACATACATATATATATATATATATATATATATATATATATATATTATTAAAATATATAAATATATATATATATATTATATATATATATATATGTGTGTGTGTGTGTGTGTGTTAACGGATGACATGGCAAATGTTTCTTGAAGCGGATATAATCGAGATAATACTTCAAAATAACAACGAAGATTCATTCGATGGAAGTTTTGGAACAAGATCGTAACTAATAGTTTTTAGGAGATACTGTACTTCTAACTTTAATTCATTTTGCTCCACTCATTAATAAGCGTCACTACTACCCAACTTTCCCTCATGGTTCTCAGTAGCTATTAAAATGTACAAAAGTCTTTTTCAAAGAGGTGATATTTTGCAAACGTTTTTTAGCACGTCTTCTCCCGTTCCTGGGGGAGACCTACAATAATTTCGTACTTAACAGGTCACAAATACAGGGCGGCAGACAACAGGTTTTACTTTTTACGCTGTCAGTCTCTCGTCTGTCGATAGGTATGCATGTATATATTTTGATAGCATAAAATGAAACATAGCACACATCAAAATCAAGCGTAGGACCCTTGATGGACACTGAGTCAGAGAGGAAGCTAAAATCTTTCGCTTAAATTGTTAAGACATCGTCAAAGTAATTTAAGTTGAGTTGGGAGAAGAAAAAGAAATAAAAACTGCAATTTGCACAAGACCTGGGGTGAGAATACATTCTAAGTTTAATGGCCGGAGAGAGCAAAAACCCTAGAGGTTGAATTAATTGAGGTTGAAGCAGATCTTTCTGATGTTATTTTTTTTCTTGAATTGTCGTTTGTTTAATTTGGCGAGTTTATATTTCATCTCTTTTGTGATTTCATTTCTTCAGTTCTTTTTCAAGGTGTACACTTCTCAATATTATCTAATCTTTCTTAAGGATGGAGGCGGATCTCAGTTATCATATGAATTGAAATGTTTTGAATGTTATATATCAGGGAAAGGATTACAATTAGTTATAAAACAGAACCATGAACAAAGGTTAGCCTTGGATGGTTTTATATGTACCAGCATAATCAGACATAAGTTGCATGAGAAGTGATATCAGGTTACATTTTTGTGAGGAATAATAAAGGTTAACAAGGTAAGAATGAAAAGACTCACTGATACTTTGTTAAAAACTGATGCATCTAAAATAAAAAAAATACATAAAACTTACTTTCTTCCACATTTTTCGAAGCAATACCAAAAATACATTATTCAACAATAATGCTTTATGATCCACCACAGAAAATGAAATTTACCACCGTCTGGGAAGATGATGTATAGACAATAATGAAAATAAAATGTTCATCGGTCAAAGAAAATGAAAAACCAAAAACTCTCCTTTTACCCTCTAACAAAGTTACAAATTTCACCACAAAAATAGATTCTTCTTTTATGACATGAAATATATGTCGTTATCCAGTAAGAAAAATAACTGGTATGTGTCAATTACGAAATAACTAAAAGCACAAGAAAATTTCAGGACAAAGGAGGTGTCTTGCCTCAAAAGGAAAATTAATTTAGGACGAACCAAATCAAGTATTTTTTACAATATAACAGAACAGCACAAAGAGCACCATTTTTTATCCGAGGAAAATCAAGACGAAAAAGAAAATAATTTCCCTCTACCACTAACTCAGATTAAAGCTATGCCAGTTGGATAAACCAATAAATCACCAAAACCAAACACTTTTCAAGAACAAAAGCGAAGGTTCCTTCCCTTTCCAGACAAATTACATAATTAGAGAACGTTTTGCAGATCTAAAAAAAAGAAGGCTCTACGTCCCTGTCTCTGCTAGGAATGGCGTTTATCACATCTTGAAGTTTCCCGAGAGCACTTGAACGGAAACACTTTTAACGAGCTGCATGAAAGGACCACGGCGAAAAGAGGAAGGACTCTCGTATAGAGAAGGAAAATGAGGAAGACGGAGGAGGAGGAGGAGGAGGAGGAGGAGGAGGAAGACGAAGGGGTGGATGAGGAGGAGGGGGAAGGAGGAAAGCGTGTAAAGGAGAAACAAAGTCAGTAGCAAAGTTTCCTCTATTCTGCATCACGAACCAGAAAAACAAAAGTTTTTTAAAGTTGAGGGAAAACTCGCAATCAACTTATATTGTTCCTCGTGTGAAACAAGTGCGAGTGTCTCTGTCTGTCTCTTTCTTTTTATATAACAAATAAGGCCATACATATAGATACACACACACACAGACGCATATCTATATATATATATATATATATATATATATATATATATATATATATATACATATATATATATACATATAACTACATATATATATATATAATATATATATATATATTATATATGCATACACATATACATATTTATACATATATATTAGAGAGAGAGTCTAACATTTACTTCACACGGGAAACCATAGAATACATAATACATATATATATATATATATATATATATATATATATATATATATATATATATATATATATATATATATATATATATATTATTATAATATATATATATATAATAAAAAGAGTATGGCCAGCAGAAACTTCAGCATTTTTTTCCGTTAAAACTTTATTTTCATCGAACGCCTACGTTTCGGGATACAAATCCCATCTTCAGGGCTAAAAACAAGGAAAAAATTAAAATTCTATACATTAAATCAGACTAAAATGGGGCACAGTAATAAATTATGCTATTTAAAAAAATATATATATAGATTAATTAACAATATATCAGTGAAATTCGAATTTTATATAAAAGTAAGACGGTAACTAATTGAATAAGAGATCGACAGTAAAAAGCAAAGCTACTAAGTACAATGACACTTCAAAATAAATAAACAAACAAAACACTTAAAAAACACAAACCACACGTGAACAACTAAGAAAATTACGTTATTACTAAAAACAGGAGAAAAACATTGAATCGTAACAGGCAAAAAATTTCTGTTTATGATTACAAAAGGAGAGAAATTAAAGAAAAAAAAATATATATGTATATATAAAGGCGGACACAAAGCAAAAAATAGCGGAACGAGAACTCACCGGTACAGAAGTATAGATAAGACTGAATTATTATTTATTTTTGACTAAAGGGGAGAGACAAATACAAAGGCGAGAAGGTAGAAAGGGCGAATGGTCTATTAAGTAATGTTCAGTTGTACAGCAGTTGAATGGTTGTTGAGGGTTGGTGACAATTGTTTAATGAAGAGGGACTCGAGAATGGGTAATGACCGGTTATCTATTGCTTGGGATAAGATTTTAAAATCATTGTACTGAATGTTATGTTTACATTTTATTGCATGGTTGCGTATTGCAGAAAATTAGATAAAAAGTTATTCCTGTTCGGTGACTGACACCACCCGATGGCAGTCGATGCGAACCTTCAACAGCCGACTCGAATTACCGACATAGGTTCCCAAATTACATTTGGGACAAGTAAACAAATATACCGTTGAAGATCGCATCAGCTGCGGTAGGGTGTCCAGTTGAACTTTAATGAAAAAAAGACTTCTGATTTTTAAGGGGGGTTGCTTGAAGATAAAATTAAATTTAACATATGGGTACATATTGCTGAGTACGACGGTGAGCTCTCGTTTTACAAGTTTATATGTTGAACAAAAAGGCAAGGATATATACAGTTCTTTTTTAGGTACATTAAAAGTGGGTGCTTTCGGTTTAACAATGTCATTTAAAAACTCTCTCAGGATTTTCTCAAATAGGTGGGATGGATAGCAATTTCTGTTAAAATAGTTTTGCAAGAAAACTACTTCCTCATGGAATTTGACCCAGTTGCATGACACATTATAAGCTCTACACAATAGTGTCTTGCATGCATTAAGTTTAAAGACCAACGGACAAAAGCTAAAGAAATTTGTTCCCAAACCAGTAAAAGTCTTCTTTCTAAAAACACCAGTTAGAAATTTATCATTACATCGTGAAATTGTTATATCTAAAAATGGCAGTTCGTTATTCGATTCTATGTCCATAGTAAAATTAATGTTCGGATGAAATGAGTTAATGAAATTAAGGAACAAATGTGCATGATCTTTATCTTTAAAAAGTACAAACGTATCGTCTACGTATCTTTTATAAAAAATGGGTTTAAAAGATGAAGGACACTGGTCAAGAAATAGTTTTTCTAAGTGACACATAAAAATATTGGCAAATGTGGGACTAAAGGAGAGCCCATTGCCATGCCATCATCGTTGTTTGTAATTATTTTCCCGTTAAAAATGAAAATAGTTATCCATCACAGAAAGTTCCAAAAGTTGTCTAAAAGAGTCGGTATCAAAACCTTCAAAAACACTGTCTTCAGTAGGAATAAAGCACTAATTATTATATCTATGGTTTCGGTGAGAGGTACATTGGTGAACAGTGAGGATACATCGTAACTAACTAAAATCTCGGGAATAAATTGGGAGGAATTCAGTAATGTATGTTCATTGCTTGTTAAACCGTTGAGTAGGGGAGGGGACTAGAAATTTGGTCTAAGGCAAAATTTGGTGAGTTATAGGCAGCTAATATTGGACGTAAAGGAACATTTTCTTATGGATTTTAGGTAAACCAATACAAGGAACTGAAAGAAGAGCCAGTACTATAAAGAGACCGATATGTCTGATCATTCAAAACATTATTGTCAAAAAGTTGTTTAAGGCTGCGATTAATCTTGTCCTCGGTCTTGAATATTAGAAACTAAATTCTGGAGGTCCAACCTCCCTAAATTTTGTAGTGTCGGAAAGGACATTGTTCATCTTGTTGATATATGCATCCCTATCCAGTAGGACAATGCCTTTACCCTTATCGGGGGGACATACAATAATGTCTTCTCTCTGGGACAGCGACTTGAGAATTTGAAAGTCATTACTTTTAAAAAATGGAAACCATGAAGGAGCCCTATATATGCTTTATAAGCTTTATTTATGAGCAACACCCTGAATGAACTGACGAGCCTTCTCTAAGTTGGTGTGGGAAGGTAGTTGGCGAATGGTATCGAAAAATATTTCAAAGGGCAAAAAGAATTTTGAAAAATTTGGTCTAAAATTGGGAAGGCAAAAGTCCAAGCCAAAGGAAAGAAGGAACTCTTCCTTTTCTGAGAGGGAGTAACTAGAGAAATTGAAAAGGAAGAGTTCCTTCTTTCCTTTGGTTAGTTACGATGTATCCTCACTGTTCACCAATGTACCTCTCACCGAAACCATAGATATAATAATTAGTGCTTTATTCCCTACTGAAGACAGTGTTTTTGAAGGTTTTGATACTGACTCTTTTAGGAAACTTTTGGAACTGGCTGTGATGGATAACTATTTCATTTTTAACGGGAAAATTTACAAACAAACTGATGGCATGGCAATGGGCTCTCCTTTAGGTCCCACATTTGCCAATATTTTTATGTGTCACTTAGAAAAACTATTTCTTGACCAGTGTCCTTCATCTTTTAAACCCATTTTTTATAAAAGATACGTAGACGATACGTTTGTACTTTTTAAAGATAAAGATCATGCACATTTGTTCCTTAATTTCATTAACTCATTTCATCCGAACATTAATTTTACTATGGACATAGAATCGAATAACGAACTGCCATTTTTAGATATAACAATTTCACGATGTAATGATAAATTTCTAACTGGTGTTTTTAGAAAGAAGACTTTTACTGGTTTGGGAACAAATTTCTTTAGCTTTTGTCCGTTGGTCTTTAAACTTAATGCATGCAAGACACTATTGTGTAGAGCTTATAATGTGTCATGCAACTGGGTCAAATTCCATGAGGAAGTAGTTTTCTTGCAAAACTATTTTAACAGAAATTGCTATCCATCCCACCTATTTGAGAAAATCTTGAGAGTTTTTAAATGACATTGTTAAACCGAAAGCACCCACTTTTAATGTACCTAAAAAAGAACTGTATATATCCTTGCCTTTTTGTTCAACATATAAACTTGTAAAACGAGAGCTCACCGTCGTACTCAGCAATATGTACCCATATGTTAAATTTAATTTTATCTTCAAGAACCCCTTAAAAATCAGAAGTCTTTTCAAGTTCAAGGACACCCTACCGCAGTTGATGCGATCTTCAACGGTATATTTGTTTACTTGTCCCAAATGTAATTTGGGAACCTATGTCGGTAATTCGAGTTGGCTGTTGAAGGTTCGCATCGACTGCCATCGGGGTGTCAGTCACCGAACAGGAATAACTTTATCTAAAAAAGAATTCTCTGCAATACGCAACCATGCAATAAAATGTAAACATAACATTCAGTACAATGATTTTAAAATCTTATCCCAAGCAATAGATAACCGGTCATTACCCATTCTCGAGTCCCTCTTCATTAAACAATTGTCACCAACCCTCAACAACCATTCAACTGCTGTACAACTGAACATTACTTAATAGACCATTCGCCCTTTCTACCTTCTCGCCTTTGTATTTGTCTCTCCCCTTTAGTCAAAAATAAATAATAATTCAGTCTTATCTATACTTCTGTACCGGTGAGTTCTCGTTCCGCTATTTTTTGCTTTGTGTCCGCCTTTATATATACATATATATTTTTTTTTTCTTGAATTTCTCTCCTTTTGTAATCATAAACAGAAATTTTTTGCCTGTTACGATTCAATGTTTTTCTCCTGTTTTTAGTAATAACGTAATTTTCTTAGTTGTTCACGTGTGGTTTGTGTTTTTTAAGTGTTTTGTTTGTTTATTTATTTTGAAGTGTCATTGTACTTAGTAGCTTTGCTTTTTTACTGTCGATCTCTTATTCAATTAGTTACCGTACTTTTACTTTTATATAAATTCGAATTTCACTGATATATTGTTAATTAATCTATATATATTTTTTTTAAAATAGCATAATTTATTACTGTGCCCCATTTTAGTCTGATTTAATGTATAGAATTTTAATTTTTTCCTTGTTTTTAGCCCTGAAGATGGGATTTGTATCCCGAAACGTAGGCGTTCGATGAAAATAAAGTTTTAACGGAAAAAAATGCTGAAGTTTCTGCTGGCCATACTCTTTTTATTAAAGATCCGACTTTCTAGAAGCGACAATGCCATTCATTATATATATATATATATATATATATATATATATATATATATATATATTATATTTAACACATTGGCCTTGACTTACAATTTACTATTCCCTCAAGTGCCACCAGATCTCCAGGTCTCTTCCATGATGTACTACAACTAAAAGTAACAGCGTCACAACACACAGGAAAAGAGAATAATGTTTACTGTCATCGCCTGCTCTGTGTGTGTGTGTGTGTGTGTGTGTGTGTGTGTGTGTGTTTGTGTCAGTTTTGCGTGGCGTGAACGTTTGCCTGGATTCGTGACCTTCCGTGACCGCTGGATGTCACTTTATCAGAGCTTCGTGATGGACACACTGACGATTTATGTCTGTGGTTTGATGTTGGTGGTAACATCATGTCTACTTATTATTTGTTTAATGTTTTGTATAATAATAATAAAATAATAATAATAATAATAATAATAATAATAATAATAATAATAATAATAATAATAATAATAATTCTTATCATTATTATTATCAAAGACGCTGAACCAATACTTTACAGTTCCTTGCTTTGATATCATACATTAAAAATAAGAAACATTTCGAATATTACATTAAACGATCCTTGGAGCGTTAATTGCATTTTGCAAGTATAGTTTAATAAAAGAACAACGCCTAAGTTGTTTATCGTCCTTCCAAAGTCGAAGTTATGCGAACTTGAGGATGTTTAACGCGTCTTTATTGCTAATAATGTGCATATGTGTCTGTATATATATATATATATATATATATATATATATATATATATATATATATATATATTATATATATATATGTGTGTGTTATGTATACATATATATATATATATATATATATATATATATATATGTATATATATATATATATATATATATATATATATATATATTGTATGTGTGTGGTGTGTGTGTTGTGTGTATACATATATATATATATATATATATCATATTATATACATATATATATATATATATATATATATATATATATATATATATATATATGTTTTTGTATGTATGATATATCTGTGTAACTACGGGGATAGACCGAAAGATAACATTGCAAAGGAAATTCATATTAAGAATTATAGACAAAAATATTCTAATCATTTTGGATACACTACGTTGCACGAAAAAAAAAAACGTTCTTCTAGTGCTAAATAAATTACCACGGTCTTTGATCTACAAAGATTCAATAAGAAAGAAGTAAGTGTCACACACACAAACGCACACATAGCTCCATCATTACCATTACGTGTACAAAATCAATACAACAGGAAAATATGAATAAAAAAAAATCCTAGAGGACTATGGCAGAGCTGATACGCTTATCTCAGTGGGTTCCCTAATGAGGCGTATGGCTGGCAATAAGGATCAATTATCTGACATCCGCCACTTTTATTAATCTTTTATGTATTTGCGGTACATTTATTCCGGGATGTTTGATGAATTTACAAATAAGTTGTCTCCCTTTTCGGCAAGGCATTTCTTTCCAACTGTTGGTTTCATATGCTTTTATTTAATCATTTTAATTTCATACAAGGAATATTCACGCTTCAGAGGAATGAAAA
>NC_061096.1:36680795-36695795 GCF_015104395.2 Macrobrachium nipponense
AAAGAATGTGCCAAAGTTTCTTTGGCGCAATCAAGTTGTCCATACAACGTATAATGCCGTATGAGCCGCGGCCCATGAAAGTTTCAGCCACGGCCCAGTGGTGGCTTGTCCTATAGCGTTCCCAGATGCACGATCATGGCTAACTTTAACCTAAAATAAAATAAAATAAAAACTACTGAGGCTAGAGGGCTGCGGACGGACAGACAAAGCCATCTCAATAGTTTTCTTTTACAGAAAGCAAAATCATTGACGGGCAGAATCCTTTTAACATTAATAGTGCCCGTTCCAATTTTTTTTTTACGGATGAATAAACAAGAGCGAAAGATGTAAATTTCACGTTCCATTTAGCATATCATTCATCATTCACTAGGCAGACGACCCACTCGCAGTTTACGGAAACAATGCATTCATTATTCACGAGCCATGAAGTTTATAAAGACAAGGCTTTTACAATTCATAGGAGGCTTATAATTCATGTCATGAGGAAAAATGGGGAAATTAATGAGCGGAGAGAGAGAGAGAGAGAGAGAGAGAGAGAGAGAGAGAGAGAGAGAGAGAGAGAGAGATTCATATCACGTTCGTGCGCGTGTATAGATACTAACACACATTATACATATAATATAATATATATATATATATATATATATATATATATATGTACATATATATGATGCATGTATGTATAGATATAAATGTGTATGGATGCTTTTTTAGCATTAACCTGTCGCCCTCAAAAAATGAGAGTTGGCCTCAAAGCAAAAGCATGACAATGGTCAATTGCACGTTCATTCTTCAACTGCTGAATCGAAATGAATCCTTTGTGAATAAAACATCCAAAATATAAATGTTTCATACAAGAGCACCGATCACATAATTTGTATATATATATATATATATATATATATATATATATACATATGTATGTATGTATATGTATAAATACATCCACATACACCTCGACCTACTAAATATCATGAAACGACTGCTCATATTTCAGCAGGTAATACTCTTGGTTATTTATGGACAATAATCGCATTTCATCATCGAAAATAAACAACCTGGTCAATACAGCCATGCAATTCTGTACTTGGAGTTTTATTGGATTTATGGAACATATATAGATACTGTAGAGGAAAATTCAGTACTATCATAACAACCCTTCGAGCAATGCTTTATACCTGTAACGGTATATCTCTACTCAGGAGGTAAGTAACGGAGGAAAGAATGTAAACATAGGAGTGATCATTTACAATGAGGACACATCTCTTACAGTAAAACACTGCCTTTCTCATAGTGGAATTTTTCCATTATAAATAAAGCTTACATCGTTTCCAGTTCACAAAACAAGGATAATTTCTTATGCTGACTTGAATGCCAAGATACTTAATGAAATCGCCAAAGGCATTTGTTTCACGACAGGGACTCAAAAAGCTTAGCCCAGAGTCCTTAACTTTTTTCCTTCTATACACATCCAGTAAGTGGTAGTACAATTTAAACGAAAAAATTGACGACAAAAGTTAATAGCAAATATGGTATATTTTATTGTAATATCTTCCTCCTAACGTCTCATACGTCCTTAGAAGACACAATGCTGCGTTTTATTCAAAAGTTATTTAACAGTAAAAAATGATAAAATATTACATTAAAATCACCAGACATACAACAAAGGAAATGTTGACGATGATAATAGTCTACTGCCTTTCTATACACAAAAAGAAAAGTTTATCTTCCAAAAGTCTACTTTATCGAATATCTCCACAGTTTAAGCATGTAAGTAGTTAGTAAGTGCTCTAGTCACAAAAGAGAAACTTTATCTTTCAAAAGAATGCTTTAATAAAAAAAAACCTGAGTACCATAGCATCAAGGACTTCGTTGGCCTTTAAAAATACCCCATCATCAATGTATACCCTACTCTACCCTTAAAAAGAATATATCTTCAGAAAAGAAGACTTCACTCTTAGAAGACCAGTTTCATAAAAGATACTTTTTTCATAAAAAGAATATTTTATCATTAACCCTACTTCTACCGGAAGCGTAGAGGACATTAATAATCGATGTAGTAAATCATCCAGTGAAGAGGGAATCGAAAAACTCAAAAGGAATTAATTACTCCAATGTTGAGTATCTTCTCAAAAACCCAAGTCTATCGCATGAATAAAACGCTTCCTCTGTTTACAGTTTCTTTGGCTGTGTTGTTTACAAAACATGCATCCTGAGGGGATCACAAATTTGGTTTTTTCCTGAGCAAAGCTTCCTACCTTCTGTTCGGATGACTGATATTCTCTTCGCAAGCAGAAGCTGTTGTTGCCTTCTCCTCTCGAGATTCGATATTCTTAAGATCCTCTTTCCTCTTCGTGATTGCCTTCAAGCCGGGATATTCAAAACACACTCCATTTGACTTTCATCTATCTACCTGAACTTGGCTATATCCGGGTTGTGTCTGCTTTTTAATGCTCTTCGTCTGGCACGAGGAGCCGACTTTGTTTTCTCAATAATAAGGTACGTTTCTCTCCATTTCTTGCATCGTGTTCCTATGTTTTCTCTTTGTCGTCTTTTAATATCTCTTCACAAAGGCACTAAGGTCTATATGCAAGTAACTTGTAAACGTTCTTTAAAATTCATTACAGTTTTACAGTCAGATAACCAATCTATAAGTATGTGGTCTCTTTTATTCTCTAAAACCTCAATTCAAACAACAGCTTGCTTTAATCAACATACTTCTTTATTCGGTTTATTCAAAATTCATCTATTTCCAATATTATTCCCCGAGTGATGCTCACAATATTCAACTTAATCATCTACACTAAACAGCAGCTCTTCCAAATATCAAGAACTCACCTAGTGGCTATGTTTACAAAATAGATAAATTTGAGAAGTTTATATAAATAAAACGCGAAAAATACAAGCCAATACCTATATTTCCTAGATAATTACGGCCCAACTTAATTAGGAAAAGATTAAGATGAAAGAGCTTGGCATTCTGTACAACAAAACCATTCAGCATTCACCGTCCTGACAGTGAAAACAGAATATATATATTGTATATAATAAATGGATTCTACAAGAGGCAACACTGGCGAATTCAGGTCCCAGAACAGAAGTTGGTATGTACGTCTTTAACCTCTATAAAGATTAATACAAGCAAAATAAACCTCCAAATGCTGAAACGTAAAACGCTAAGATACACAAGAAGCGAAGTCTTTCGAACCGTGTTTTTCATTGTGAAAAAGAAGTCTATTATTTATATTATTTTCATTGCTACTGATAATGATAATAAAAGATTGCTAGGCAGTAATCCAAACGACCATGCGTTTACAGCAACAAAAATTCTATGCTTGAAAAAAGTAATCAAAAGTATGAAAAAGCGGAGAAGAGCGCAATTTAACACATATTCATCGTTGAGTTGTAGCTTTGAAATAAAGAAATCTATAATTGAATAAATGAAAAAATAATAGCTAATGAACGATAAAAAACTTATATTTTAGGCGTCTCTTTTTATACATTCTCTCCCAATCCTCGGAATTAAACAGGGAATATCTTTCCCCTTTTGTCTCATGTCTTCCACTCACATTACTCCCCACCACCCCCAGCCCCCCACCCCCGTCCTATTATCCTTCCACCACCACCTTACTAAAACAGACTCCTAAAAAAACTTTAAAGGAGCTTCCTCACTGCTGATAGCAATGCTTCTCTCGTAAATGCGTGGCTAAAAAGGCGAAAGTTTTGCTTCTTTGCACGTGACTGCATCTCTCTTCTCTCTCTCTCTCTCTCTCTCTCTCTCTCTCTCTCTCTCTCTCTAATAAACTTGATTTGGCCAGCATACATTCAACGCCCGGAGAAAGTTTGGCAGGAAGTTTCAAAAGATAAAATTTGACTTCACATACACGGCTCCAATTTGCGAGATAAGGCGAATGTCTTTTCGAGGAGAAATCTTTCGATAAGAGAAGATCAGGCTGTCGTCATAACCTCTGACCTTATTGGTCAAAGATCCATAAAAGATGACACCGAGCGGTGCCATGGAGCATCTGATGCCAGTAGCAGTGGGTCGCTATAAGGCTTGTGAGTCAGTGTAGTGAATGTCTCGTATATACAAATACTACAATGTTTCAATGCTTCAACTCGGTGGAAGCCATTATTATTTTTGTTAGCCTAAAGCCGAACCAAAAAACCTTTTAGTGCTAATACACAAGAAACACTGGAGGCATTACTTTTTTACTATTATGTCGAGAGGTGAATATATATATATATATATATATATATATATATATATATATATATATATATACATATAATACACATACACATATATATAAAGCCTTTATTGCTAATACCTTTTGAATTCAGGTGGTACAGTAGTCATAAGGATACTTGGTAATTGGTAAGGGGTATCTCTAACAATCTCTGAGATACATAATTGGAAGCAAAGTACAACAAAATGTGAACATATGAAGTAAAAAAAAAAAAAAAAAAAAGTTGCTGCACGCACGAAATTTCATCAAACCTCTCTCTCTTCTCTCTCTCTCTCTCTCTCTCTCTCTCTCTCTCTCTCTCCATTTCGCGCACTTCAATGTGGGCAGTGGCGAGAGAGGTTGGCCCTAGGCTGGTGGTGGCAATGAAGTTTGCACACCTAATTAAATAAATATATGTACTTGCATTGCTTTTTCTTTAGCAGGATATATAAATCGGGTGCAAAGACCAATGAGACTAGTGGACTTTTGCCCGAGGAACGTAAGTATGAATAATGAAAGGAAAGGGGAGGAAAATGGATGAGTAAGATAGAGGATTAACAGTAATATATAGACGTTTATACAAGAAAAACATAACTACTTTTTAAATCTTCAAGAGAAATAATAAATAAGTGAACTAATAAAAATCAGGCTCTCTGAATTTTCTTCACCAAAGGGAAAATAATGAATGAGCTTACTAAGCTGCAATACATGTACTAACTCGATAAAGTTTACACGGTTTTCTTGTGAAACCTCAGCAAAGTCAGAATAAGAAAATTGTATATTTGTTTTAACTGGAATCAGGACACCAAGTACACAGCATATCCTAATACACATCTCGGGTTAGAATACATTCATAGAAAACTACAAAGAAATTCACATGACGAAGACAATCAAGACGTGATCGCTTTTTCTGTTGTTCATTTTCTTCTACTCCTCCCTCGCCCATTATTCTTTGCTCCCGATAATTGACTTTTCGAGCATCAATGTGACCCACTGTCAACAACTCAACTCCAAAAGTCTGTTGCAATTTCTGTATTGGTCACGAGAGCTAATATGCCAATACCAATGATTGTCATTAAGATTTGATTAGTTGTCTCACCACCCACTGTGCAGATCAGCATACATAACAGAAACCTTTCGACTGTTCAGAATTTGGACTCAAAGGGAGACGTTATCTTATTACCCTTTTAGTTTTACTCCCTCTCCTAACCTCGCCTACAAGTTCCCCAAGGATTCGCTCTTTTCTCGTCCCCCATCTCTCTGAAAACTTCCTTCTTTTTAGAAGACTGCCCTTCATGCAGATAGTATTGCTTCCCCGATGAATGCGAGGTTTAAGGAAATTCCCGCATGACGCATCTTCTTTTGCAATCTCATTCGCGTGCCTTTCTTATTTTTTTCTGCATATCTTTCGCTCGCCCTGTTGCTTGAGCCTGATATGTATTCCTTTAATCCTGAGGTTTGACTCCGCCCTCTCTCCTCTCTCTCTCCTCTCTCTCTCTCTCTCTCTCTCTCTCTCTCGATTGGATCAGAAAACTCTGAGAAGTACATACAAATGGTAATTTTCTTGCTGGTGTAAAAACTAATTTTTACATCTAAAATCTTTTTTAAAAAGTGTAAGAGGAAGCAATAATAAATACCACAAACTAACTGTACTAAAATCTGTAATTAAACGTTGAAAGAGGACAAAATCTTTTCTTGGATCATAAAACAAGGACTGTTTTTTGTCACCTTTATGCAGAGATGACACATGATCCTCAAACATTTTATTTCAACAAAGAACATCTAGAAAGGTCATAAAGACCAACAATAACTGTTTTCATTGAAAGCATCAAATAGATTTTAAAAATCCATGATTTCCTAGAACTTCTAACATCTGCTGTGAAATAACTCTAATTTTATTTGCATTTTCAATTTCATATTTTGCCGATGTATGAGAAAACAACTAGTTCGATCACTTCACCGCTTCCCCGGGAACGTGAAATTTAATTACTCCTCTTATCAGAAGACAACAACATTAAAGTGATCCTCACGGACCGGCAGCAGCAACTCGCTCATCGAAAGTAGGTCGCATATCAAAGAGGCAACGGACATTTAGTACGCAGCTGCCGTAAACAGACATCTATCTGAAGGACGAAACTTTCCTACGGGAATTTATACACAAATGCTGACCCGTGCCCAGGAAGTAGAGATAAGTTGAACCCGGGTCTTTTGAAATTCGC
This sequence comes from Macrobrachium nipponense, assembly GCF_015104395.2. NCBI lineage: Eukaryota > Metazoa > Arthropoda > Malacostraca > Decapoda > Palaemonidae > Macrobrachium > Macrobrachium nipponense. The sequence continues at coordinate 36,687,244 of NC_061096.1, forward strand.
AACGAACCTACACACAGTGGAACAAGCAGCCCCGCTTCTTAATAAGACTCCAAGTGTTAAAGCAAGTAATTGGTATCCTATAATGACAGGAATAATATTTCCACCCAGTGGTAGGAGTATAAGAATACTACCACCGTAGGTCCTGTGTGTCGTAAAAGGTGACTCAAAGGACAGCTGCTGCCTTGCAGTCTTACTTTTTTAGTAAAAGGCTAGGACCACCGCCATAAGCTGTGGAAACTACTGCCTTGCAGCCTTACCTCAAGTAAAAGGCTAGCCCCACCGCCAATAACTGTGGAAACTGCTGCCTTGCAGGTGGACTTTTTAGTCAAAGGCGAGGCCCACCGTCAATAACTGTGGTTAATGACAGCAAGGGCATGCGGTCGTAAAAACCCCTTTGCCTGATGTTGTAAGGAAAGGGGCACCAGGCAACCGACCACTTAGTGTAGGGATAACGGTGGGAAAGAAGAATGACAGGAATAATATTTCTTCAGTACACAGAAAACATCTTGTTCCTTTGTTCATGCCATTTATAGTTATTGCATACTTTAGCTCAAGAAGTTCTGCTCGCTTTCATTTCTCTATCCATCATCAAATCGAGGTAGGGATGATTTCCTCTTAATAAATATCCTATTAACTAATAACAAGAAGATATTTCGTTCATTTTAGCTCCCCATGTAGTTCGTAAACACGTTTTTTATTTCACTTTACAGCCTCAAAATCAGTTCCTAAATGCTTCTTTTCGCTTTTTTCCCATTATAGTCTTTTATTTTAACATTTAGCAGAAATTCCTAGAGGCTATTAAGATTTGTAACCTAGTTGAAAAAAAATATGGAATTTAATGGAGAAACGCATAACAGATAAGCATTTTTTCCCACTTCTGACTGAAATATTCTCCCGCAATAATTACAATCGGAGCAATAGAACTTTACAAATGAACAATCCAATATAATACAGAAAACCATCAATGTTGATCGGATGATTTGAATAAAAACAGGTGACATTATCTTCACGCGTACATGATTATAACATTCAACTAACGAAATAAAATGCTATCAGTGATTCAATCTCTAAATATTCAACATTATTCATTCCTTGGAATTAAATCAGGCCTGTCCAAACTCTCTGCATTGAGTTCCTGAGTCACCCACAACATCTCAAATATCTCTCTCTCTCTCTCTCTCTCTCTCTCTCTCTCTCTCTCTCTCTCTCCACCAACAGCGCCAATCCCTTCCCAGCCTTTTACAAACTTCCTTCCTAGGAGCCTCCTTACAGCTGATATTGCCTCAGCCATGAATGCCTGGTTGAGGATGGGAAAGTTACGCTACGCTTCTATTCATGTGATATCATGCATTCTCTCTCTCTCTCTCTCTCTCTCTCTCTCTCCAAATAATCTGACCTCGGTGACTATAAATTAGCAGAATTATAGGTGACGTACATTAAAAAAATATAACGAAGCTTCCATTGTTGTTGTTGTTTTTTTTTTTTTGTATAATATAACGTAAGTATTCGTTGCATAACGTCGACAGATCAGAAGGCACTGAACAAAAATCATAATGAGGAACCAAGACTGAAGAACGTGTATCATTTATGGTTCTTCTTCCACAGCAAGACCACCAGTAGGCCTTCAAAGCACTAAAATACAAATAGAAATTTCACTTTCACAGTAATCATAAAATTTTTTCTTAATACGGAAACACAGTATCCAGGGACACAATAATATCAGTTTAAAATCCTGAATGACATTCTTAATAAGTATGTTTTATGGATGGGATATACGGCCCTTTATTTTCCTTAAGGGAGAAGTAATTTAATAATATTTAAGTTATGAAAGATAAATCTGATACGCGAGGTGAGCTTAACTGGCACATGAAAAGTTTGTTCTTAATCAAAAGCAGCTTTTCCACTGACAAGGCAAAAGAAAATAAACTACACCGTCTCACAATGACATTTAACCAAAGAATAAATAGATCATTTTCGTTTATGCTGAAAATCACTTTGTTGTTCTTGTTTACCTGAGCTGCTTCCTGAGAGGTTCCTGAGCTTCGCTCCCCTGGTGGGAATTCCTCTCACTATCGTTGTTGGAGTTCTCTCTACAGAATAAGTGTTGACGTTTCCTCAAGGATCCATATCTTCATAACATAGAAAGTTTTGTGATACCCTCTCTTCTCGTTTGCTTGCTTGCTTGCTATTATTGTTTAGATCTATGTCATTAGGTTTGGGTTTCCATCTTTACACTATAATCATTTTAATAAAATGTGCTTTTTCCAGTTTCTGTAACTTTTATTTACGCAATATAGTCTTCATTTAAAATCTTACATCGACCTCAAGCTCTTAAAACTAACAATTTTATATTTCTCAGTGCCATACACTACCCATGGACCAATACTGACTATAATAGCGAAACGTTAAAAACCAATCATTCTTTGACAAGTCCTTCTTTTTCACTCTAGTGAAAACTGAGGTGAACACAGCCATGTTTCTGTATGTGAGCAAGTGAGCAAAAATCAGTGAGAAAGAAAGGCTTCCGTATCAGACGGAGGGGGAAATGGTAGCCAGCAGAGATCGGTATCATGAAAAACAAACGAAAACAAAAAAAAAGAAACTCAAACACACACACACACACACACCTTCCGGTTTCTATTTCAAGACTTTTCCCTTTCATTCTTTGGAAGAATACAGCGAATATCTTGAGTTTCTCTCTCTCTCTCTCTCTCTCTCTCTCTCTCTCTCTCTCTCTCTCTCTCTCTCTCTCTCTCTCTTTTCTCCTCCCCACTCCCTCTTTTACAAGCATCTTTTAGGAGGCTCCTTGCTTTTGATAGCATTGCTTCTTCTCTCCTGAATGCTTGCATGAAGGACCTCGAAGCAAAATAACTATTCATGATATTATATACATGGCCTTATGTCACTTTTTACAGCGTTTCTCTCTCTCTCTCTCTCTCTCTCTCTCTCTGCCTCTCTCATACACAACACACACATATATATATATACATCTATATGTGTGTTTGTGTATGGATTCACATAAGAATAGGGGAAATTATCCTAAGCACACGAGGCCTAACCTTCGAAAGTGATTTCAAGTGCTTTTATAACAAACGCCACCCCCCCCCCCCCCGGCCACAAATTACACTCGGAAACGTCATTTTCACCCGACTACAGAAAACATATGCTAGTCACGTATTTGTCAGGCGTGTTGTGTAAGTGTCCAAAGTATGACCAGCAACGACTGTCAACTTTTGGAAAGAGACCAACGCGGGAAATTTTAATCAGAATTTAATGTCCCTGAGGAACTGTGATTTAATTGATAAAATATAAAAGGTAAGTGATAAAAATACAAAAACACTTAGGTCTTAGGGCATTTAAGAAATTTAAAACTACATAATTTTCAAATGTTACTTAACTTATTCTGAATTTTAATATACCTCTTTAATGAGTTATGTGGGAACATAAGACAACATATTTATCGCGTGAGTGTGTTCCAGTATGGGATCATAGGCCTTTGCGCAGGTTTTAAGTTCATATTTACTCATCCATCACCATACCGAATGACCTATTTGGGCCCAGAGCTTGTCCTTTGGCCCAGACCTGTCAGTGGTCTGGTTAAACAGTTTTAATAATAATAATAATATATGAAAAAAAAAAAAAAAAAAATAATAATAATAATAATAATAATAATAATTCTAACATATTTAATATAAAATCAAATGCGTAGATACATCTATTTTATAATGTATTTGGTTCACAGTAGTAAATGGCATATTGTTCATGTGATGCAAAAAAAAAAAAAATAAAAAAAAAAAACAACAACAACAACAACAACAACGCTCAAAGTCAAAGGGAGACATCTATTGAATAGAAATAAAAAACAGACCCAAAAGAAAACAATCACTCCCTTGCTTTTTACAAGGAACTTCGCCCGCATGAAGAAATCCAATTTCTTTACAAAGTAAACGATTTTCTTTGTTTTGTTACACAGACATCCCGGGATGTTCGCAGAAGTATTTTCAACAGGTGAAAGAGAAGGCCACATGCCTAGAATGCACTGCCTTCCATGCTAAAACAGTTAAGTCTCATTCCCAGGCATTCCTCTTTCATTCCTTGGAATCAAACGGAGAATAATGTCTCAATTCCCTCCCCCCTTTCACCACTGGCCCCCTCACCCCGCCCCTCCAGCCTTCTCCCTCACTTCACAGGCTTCTTTAGAGAAAGACTTATTTATTTTCATTTATTTTATATTATTTATTTATTTATCAATTTATTTATTTTTTATTTATTCATATTTTTTTTTTTGCCGATGACATTGGGTTTTGTTTTAATGAATACGAGTCTGAGGGATCCAGCAGTTCTGTTTCTCCTATTCATGAGATGTCATGCATTGCTCACTCTCTCTCTCTCTCTCTCTCTCTCTCTCTCTCTCTCTCTCTCTCTCTCTCTCTCTCACATATTCTTCAGTTTATGACAGGTGTGGCAGGCAACGCAAAAATAAAGGTAATGATTCAACTTCCATAAATTACATATACATTTACATTTTTTTTTGAGAAACAAAAAAAATTCAAGGCTTTCTCTTTACACTGAAATCGTTAATAAATGAGAGATCCCAAAAAGTGCTTGTCTGAACAACGAAAGAGTGAATAAAACCACTAAATATGGATAGTTTACAAGATTATACCCATAACAATCACTAGCATTGTTTTATGTCAAAGGTTAAGTGTAATTAATGTATGTGTGTATATATATATACATAGAGATATATAAACACACACCTGTATAATGAATGGTGAATAGTTGTTTAACCCAGTGGGCAAATCGGTAGCATGTAGAACACCAAGTACACACTACACTATCAAAAATCCTAATGGCACTTTAGCGTTGTCCACACACACACACACACACACACACACACACACACACATACACACACACACAACACACACACATATATATATATATATATATAATATATATATATATATATATATATAATGTGTGTGTATGTAGGTGTGTATGAAATGAACTTTTCCTCCCCACCTCCATTCTTACACTCCTTCTCCACCCATCTATTTATCTATCTATCTGTCTGTCTGTCTGGTTGAATGATGAAATCAATGAATTTCTATTTTAGAACTCAACATTGAAAACAGCCCCATCGCTAATGGATACGAGTAACTGACGCCGCCGGAAAGAGGGATTATCTTGGCGCAATTTTTTTTTTTAAACTGTCGCTAGGCGTTATATTTGAGCGTAGTAATGGAGACCTGTATCACACAAGCTTCGATGTTATAAATGATCAAGTAATTCGTCTCCCGCAAAAACAAACATATGAATAAATGAATAAGTAAAAATAGTCTCGTGTTTTTCGTCTCCCACAAACTGAATACATAAAACATTGTGATGGTGTGCGCTTAAACAGATAGCGCTTGTGTGTGTGAAGGAGAGAGGTTGGTCTATCGGTGTCTGCATGAGAGAGAGAGAGAGAGAGAGAGAGAGAGAGAGAGAGAGAGGGGGGGGGGGGGAACGTTAACAATATGATACCCTTTGCTTTTATATACTGCCATTGGAATATTAAACGGACATGTGGCACCTAAAATAAACAGCCAGTTTCAATAAACGTTTTCCCATTACAAGAGCTTATGACATTTCAAAAAAAGCTAATTAACTCCTAAACGTCCACACGCACACACAAAACCAGACGTGTATACAGCATATATACAGTGTATACACACTTTTTGCATTTAAACTGTATTGAAGAAGTACAGCCGGCACGGTAATTAAACTGTCCTCTTTAATTATTTTCTCAATCTCTATTTCATATTATATTATATATATATATATATATATGTATATATATATATATATATATATATATATATATATATATATATATTAATATAATATAATAAGGATGGAGCCAGAGAAGAAACAACACAACGGTCACTGCACTGGTACATTCACACTTTAATTTCTTGATCATGGAAGAAACCCATGCACACTAAATCTTCTACAAAGAAGTCTCTTCAACAGTGCATCGAACCATGACACAATTAATCTCGCAATTCCTGAATACTGAAACTCTTCCTGCCCAACGCCCCTTTTCCCCTATCCATCTAACAATCCTGCGTCTTTATCTTCCTCCTAAGAACTTTTCAATTATACTCTATCTTCACGAACCTATCATCGTCCGTCTTTCCTTGTGACTGAACCTTCTCAAAATATCCTGCTCTTCCAACCTTCCTCTAACTTTGATACTACTTCTGAGTTCTCCAGATTTCTCACCCTCGTCATTTTTCTTACCTTACTGTCACTCACGTTGATTTTCCTCTTTCTCCTCTTGCAAAAACTTTCAAACGTCCTCAAAGGTCAGTTCAGTAAGCATTCTCAGCCTTTTTAATAACCATTTGCATTCGCTTCATTCAAGTCTACCTCACTGCTATCCTCTACGTTTAACAAGACTTCAAAAATAATCCCGCCGTCAAACCAGGGCTGCATTAAGTTCAGAAGGAAGCTCTCCATTTACATGATATCCATTTGCTCATCAAACCTCTCAGTTCCAATTCCCTGGAACTACTTTTTATTCTCCCCAAATTCTTGCTCATCTTATCCCCTCTATTTTCATTATTTGCTTTCCTTTCCTCAATCACTTTCTTCCAGACTGCCCTCTCCATCCCCCTGTAGGCAACTCGAATAATCTTTTTTTCCTTCATTAAACCTTTTAGTTTCCCATCCCACCACTGACTATTTTTACTGCCCTTCCTTCCTCTCCTATGCCCGCAAACACTCCCTGCTTTCCTTTTGACCACCATCTACTCCTTCCATTACCCAAATCACTTGTCTTAATCACATTTACAGCTGCATTCTCAATCTTTACTACCTTGATTATACCTATCCTAACTTTTTCTCCAGCAAAATAGTGAACAATTATTTCATTACATCAATCCACTTGTTCTTCCATCTACTCTTTACTAACAGATAATCTAGAAACTTTTCCTAACCATTTTCTCTTTCTTAAGTGTGTTTATAAATAGTTACCTTTAGAAACCATGTATTGAATCAAGTTCTTTTCAAACACATTTCCACAATGCTCTCTACATTCTCAATTTCCTAGCAAAAAAGACCACTTCTTTCTGTCACCTGTTTTTGCATTCACATTACCCTTCACGTTCTCAAACCCCAACCAGACAGATTCCAACTCTACCCAGATTTTCATTTCATTCTAATTCTTTTACGTTCCTGGACCGTATACAATCACCATTAGAACTTCTAAACCTTCTACAATCAGTCTTTCACATATAACCTTTCAGGTGATTCATTTGAACTCCCAGCTCTACACCTAGATAGAAATCGTTGCATTATAGCATAAAAAAACACATTTTTCTCTACATGTAAATGAAAAATGTCTTCATTGGCTTCTTTTGCTACTAAGGCTTGTGTTACAGCTTCCGGAAACAGAACCTCAATTGTTATTAGTGAAAAATTGACGTGACATTTACTTCAAAAGTATTTTTGTAAATAAATTCTATATATATCAAATGTTATGTTTATAAGGCTTCGTTCTTCCTCTCTCACTTTATACATACATATATATACATACAAACAAACACACACACACATATACACACAAGATTGCCAGAAATCCAGAGAATGATTAAATCTATTCTTTCTCAAGTAGATACAGCATGAAAGTAGCAATAGCTATTGTCTGTCTTCCTCTTCTCTGGAGAGAGCTACTTGTCGAGGAAACGGCTACACGTTGATGTATATAAATATCATGAGAAGAGTGACGCCAAATAGTTATATCATATCAAGTAATAACTGAGAATGCACATGAGTAGTTAGCCAATGTCGCATGTTTTGATCAGGCATCTAATGGTATCTTAAAAATAAATGTTGATTTGTTACCAAGATCAAGATGCTTTTTAAAATTACGAGTGAGACATAAAATTAAGTTACTCTCACTCAACTCTCTCTCTCTCTCTACCTCCTCCCTCTCAATCTCCCACGTCCACTACCCTCTCCCTTTAAAGAAAACACCGTCACAAAATAAACAACGTGGTCGGCAGTATTGTCAAAGAGCCAGACATTCGGAAAAAACAAAATAAATAAATGGACCGAAATGAATGAGAGGGTTTATTTACTCTTTTTGTTTTTGTTTATAGAATGGCAGCTGACGACAGGAGACCATAATGTCTGGCCCCTCCCTTGCTGCTTTAACCTTTCGCTTTTCTCTCTCTCTCTCTCTCTCTCTCTCTCTCTCTCTCTCTCTCTTACGTCACAAGCAGAGCAGCAGCAACAGCTGGGCGGGGTGACTCCCTCCTACTTGCAATGAGGAGGAGGAGGAGGAGGAAGGTTTAATAGATTAGTTTTCGATGTGTTGTGTCTGGTTCCTTAATGACGAGGTGCGTGCATTTCTGTCGAGTGTGTATGTGCCAGCGTGATTGTTTCGAATCGAGCGAATGCATGTGTGTATGTGGATGTGCGCGTGCGTGCGTGCGTGATTGTGCTTCTTAAGGCTGCTGGCAAACTGATATGGTAAAGGTCGCTCGTTCTCTTACGGTAGA
>NC_061096.1:36705795-36715795 GCF_015104395.2 Macrobrachium nipponense
TCAAAACCCTATATTATAAAAACTACACCATCTTGAACTGGGGAATTGTATCAATAACAAAGAGCTACAAAAGTAAAAAATAAAGGATAAAGGAGAGAAAATTACAATTAAGAAAATGTATTGTTTACGTAATAAAACCAATGAAAGGAAAAGCAAAACTACGATATGAACAAAAGGATGCAAAAGACAAAAAGGATGAAAAAAAAACAATGATAACGAAAGGAGACCTGTACGAACGATGATTGGAGCATAATAACTAAAGAGGAAAACCACAACATCGGGGTCAGTCCTGTGAGAGGGGGTCGAAGGCGAAAATCGATAAGGCAAATAGGAGAGGTTCATCTCACCTTTGCAGAGATACTGACTCATGACACTCAAATGAGGGTATGGCGTTATAATTACAGTGGCACTGATGAAGTTTCATCTGTAGCTGCTATATAATGAGGTAGTTTCGTGCTGTATAAATGTGGAAGAACTGTCTTTATTTGAAGATTATAGTTGACAAGATATATATATATATATATATATATATATATATCTACATATATATACATATATATATTACTTCTATAATCCACTGGTAACTGTATCACCAGATATACATGTGTTTCTAAGAGCCACAACGATATATATATATATATATATATATATATATGTGTGTGTGTGTGTGTGTGTGTGTGTGTGTGTAGTGTGTGTGCGTGTTAGTGTAATTAATTTAGCCAGAGTAGAAAACAACAAACACAATTCAGCCTAAGCAAATAAAATCATAAATAACAGAATTAAATGAGAGAGAGAGAGAGAGAGAGAGAGAGAGAGACGAGAGAGACGAGAGGTTGAGGAGAGAGAAGAGATAGAGAGAGAGAAGAGAGAGGAGAGAGAGGAGAGTTTTGAATATATGGTGAATGGTTCCACGTCAGTGTGATAATTACCGGCCTCTGGTGGCTTTCGCATCTCTCTTATATCTATTCATTACCACATGATGGTAAACTTACTATTTTGAAGGACAACTGATTACTAACATCAAATATATCTCTGTCTCTCTGTCTCTCTCTCTCTACACCAGGCCAGCATCCACCAGAGTTGAATTATAAGGTAACACGCCCTGACGGGTTTCATCCCCCTCTTCGATCGAACCCGGGATTACATCCCTAATAAGGCGAATGAGAGAATAAATACCGGTAGGTCAAAGGCATTATATGACCTTTCAACGTTCGCTTTCTCCCGGATAATTTTTTTTTTCTTTTTTTTTTTTTTTTAAACTAACTAGTGTCCTTTGCAGACCACCCCACCATGCTTCACATGAGAGCAACAACTTTCTTCGAAAGAATTCTATTTCCTGAGCAAAGCCTCATGTCTCTCATATTTGCATTTATTTATTTATTCTTAGTCGGAAGACATTGCTCGATCTCATATTTCGTTTGGCAGCTGCACTGTCCACCTCCGCCTTTTTCTATCTTGACTGGAAATCGTCGTCCGGCATCGCGTAGCAATATCCTTTCTGTTTACGGTTGCATATGTGAATAGATCACTAAGCTTCCATTTCTTTATATGAAGCCATGAAGATACTATTGATGCTAGACCCTTAAACATCCATTGGGGACTTTTGGAAAACCGAAAGGCTATACACACACCACACACAGGTTATATATTACATGCATATATATAGATATATATATATATATATATATATATATATATATATATATATATATATATATATATATATATATATATATATATATATATATATATATACGAAATCGTAAAATATATCTTTACATGTTCACATTTCAGTTAAATATCATAAAAATCTAATTAACGCGCGCTTTCTGATACTGCTTGGCATCATACAAGAGCAAATGAAAGTCACTCTTCCCACATTTCAATTCACAATTGTCTGCGACACAACGTTTCCTGCTTTTCTTTTAACGCCGTCTTTTTTACCTCCTTTTTTTTGCTTTTAATTTCGTTCTTCTTTTTCCTATTTTCCAAAGTATTTCCCTAGTGAGTCTTTTTACATGGGTTTAAAATGAGGATTTCTCTCCAGCATTGCCCATTTAGAAAAGCAGCTTCAAAAATGAATTCCGTCCTTATATAATTTCCAACAACTTTTAGTCACAAAAAACATTTTACCCTGGAACCATTTTCCACACGAATAACAGTTACTAAAAAGTTGCCTCTAACCATATGTGCACACACGCATTATACACACACACACACACACACACACATATATATATATATATATATATACACATATATATACGTATATATATGTATATATAAACATATGTATAAACATACACACAAACACACACATATATGTATTCCCCCTGGAAATAATATACATCAGGTGACTGGCAGTATCCACTCAGCCTCTAAGGATACTGGGTGTAAATTATCCAAGCAACAGGGACATGGACTTTAGTCTAATATTAGGGTATAGCTTCATGAGATATCAGCAAATCTTTAGATATAGGGTTGTTCGCCTAACTGCCCCTTTTTCTTTACTTCAGCAGACTGAAGTAAGTAAACATTTGAAGTTGGCTGGGAATGGTGGACGGTTGGCCGAGAGCTATCTAGGGACTTAACAAACGTGAGCCAAACGTTGCAAATCAGCCACATAGGCTTAAAGTTCGTATCAGCACGAAAGTATGATATTGATGTATGTAAACGAAGCTTAAATATACCTAGGTTAAGCAAATCCAGTTAACCTCCGTTAAGCAGCCTACAAAGGGTTATCTGGTAGTAAAAAGATTTCTGAAATATTAATTATTTTCAATGATAAATTGCTACTGAACACATGGAGAGAGAGAGAGAGAGAGAGAGAGAGAGAGAGAGAGAGAGAGAGAGAGAGAGAGAGAGAGAGTAGCATGCAACAGGTAAAATTTCAAACCAAAGCTACCGTTACTTTAGTCAAATTTTACATAAACAATGAATGAGCAAACCCAGGGACAAGATATCTGCCCATCGAGCTCCCATTATATTAGTCTGGAGCCAAAATTATACAGCAAAAGTTTCCTAGAAAACAGGAAATTGTTCCAATTAAAATTCTACGAGTGGGGACTTCAGTTTGAACCTCAAATCATAGATACAGAAATGCATCTGCTCTACGCAAATAAGGTTACGAATTTTGTTTATGTCACCAATTAAAAGCCGATCGAATTTGAGAGAGAGAGAGAGAGAGAGAGAGAGAGAGAGAGAGAGAGAGAGAGAGAGAGAGAGAGAGAATTCCTTTCAAAAGACGAACAATCATATAATTCAAATGAAAATTCTCTCACATTCCAGATGAGATAAAACGCACCTCTATGTTTTCTCAAGGAAAGAAAAATGAGTGAGGGAAATTGAGATTTGCGCATCCAGATTTCAAAGCATGGGAAATGAAGTGTCAGAGGGAATGTTGTGAGGTGATAAAATAAAGCTCATTGATGAAATGACGAAATGGAGAGCCTTGATTAAATACGACGCCTTTGTGCGCCTCATTTCTCTTTGATCGTTTCATACTGCGTATTGACGTAAGGGTTTATTCAAAGCATAGTAATCTGGATTTCGCTTACTGTGTGAAATGGCGGATTTCGTACAAAAATAATTTAGCTTGCAGGAAGCCCCTAACGTTTCTCAAAAACCTTGGGTAAAGTAACTTTCTTTATTTCTGCAATGATAATAAGAATTAGGTGACAGACACCATTAAAAATAGTAGCAAATTTAGGAAGAGGGGGGGGGGGGGGGTAAAGATGAAACCCCATTATAAACCATCTTAGGGGTCCCCACTATAACCCCGCCAAGTTTCATGACCATCGGACAGCCGTTTGGCCGTGGTTGAATGACAGACGGACGGACATTATAGTAAGATAAGAGGGTTGAAATTAGACCCGACTTTATCAACGGTGGAACGTCTTTGCTTCAATAATGGCGATAAAAATTCAGTTGACAGATATAAAAAATAAGATGGTTGGGAGTAGTTCCCACTCTACGAAAGCTAAGCCAATTGCCCAAGGCTCTGATAAAGGTAATCACCTTCACTTCGCTAATTATGTAGTGGCGAATTGGGAAAAAGGTAGGCCCGTAAATTATCGTAGTTACACATAAATTAAACAGGTGCACATTGCGTTTTATTATAAAGTGATAACTAATCCTAATAAAAGCACATATTTCGGTAACACAGACAGCATTAAAATATATACTAATGATATAAGCAAGTGAAAACATCAGGTAGGTTAATGAAACACTTAATATCAAAGCATTATAAGTAACTGCTATCTATATTTTCATAATGAATTAAACCTGACTGAACGATAAGCAAAAATACTTTTGAAAATATTGTCGGTTCCAGTGTCATTCCGCCGCAACTATTGGTTGCAATCACCACTTTAATTTGTTTGGCAGCGACACGATATGATATTCTCAAATTGACCAATTCACTGGGTATTCAAATAAAAAATCAAAACGAACTGGCTCATCTGTAGTCAATGAATATTCTCTTGTCATTTTCAGAATGAATATTAATCGTTTAGATTAATATTAGCTAACCGAAAATAGCACATTAAAAGTCAGTGATGTCACATTCTTTCGTAAATGGCACATGCTATTAAGAAAAGCACTTACAGGGACATGAATTATCAAATAAGTCTCACACCAGACAAAATCACGGAAATGTGGAAATTATCACTAACTCTCTGTTTCACGTCTGTTTATGAACCAAGCAACACCCTGGGTGGTGTCTTAGTTCAAAGCACATTATGAGAGTTCAGAGTGCGACCTTGAGACACAGTGATATTCCATTGTATATTGCAAAAATGATCAAGAGAAAAAAAAAACTACAGATATTGTTCTATGCACTGCACATGCGCAAAACACACATCAAATGTGATAAAACGCTACCAGGGAAGAGTTTAATAAAAGAACCTTACCTCTGGGATAATCTGTAAAATTTCTTAGTGACAGACACCATTCGTCTTGGGAAAATTCTATGAAATTCACAACCATTTGAACATACTATAAGGTCACGTTGCTTACATGCTTACATGTATATACTCACAGATTTTGTATTTCCCCAAGCAGCTGAACAATGTTTTGAATATAATTTCCACGGCAACATAACGAGAAAAAAGACAGGCAAACAAAAACACAAAAATGATGAAAGCAACTGACAGGTAATGAAGCATAGATTGGAGATATTTATTAATAACAAAACTACAAAAAGTTCGTGAGATAGAAATAACTTTATAGCATTTAAAAATAAACATATAATGTGGCTAATTACTTGAAATACTAGGAACTAAGCTTCTTAGAATACATAAAGATAGCCCCTCTCATCAGAGCATATGGCACAAAAAAAAAAAGGGAAAAAAATTCCTAGCCATCGGCAAATGAGACAAAGGGAGAAAAAGGTAAATTAGAAGGTGGAAGGTCAAGACGAAGCAAAAAGTAACAAGATTTACCGAAGTGCCCCCTCTTAAAGAAGTTAATTAGCTAGGATTAGCCCCTCGAGAAGCCGGAAGGGTCGAGGAAAATATGAGCATGGTAAAGTAAGAGAGAAGAAAAATGAGCTCTAGAAAACTGGCCATAACAGAGAAAAATTTTTATTGGAAGAAACATGATGATACTCAGATTACTAACTGAGTCGCTGTGTTTTAATCTTAAATAAAAGAGACTTTTAACAGCTAAGACGCCCAGATGGGCTTAGCAGTCCCGAATTATAAATTTGCTCCTTATGGAAAAATGTACTTTATCTTTTTCAATTGTGGAAAGCCAGACTCAAGCGAGACGAATTTTTTTTTTTCCAAATCCCATGAAGACAAAAATACGACATACTAAAATTAGTTATCATGGAAAACTGATCAAACCAATTTCTACTCCAGCTATTCCAAAATTGACCTGATTTAATCATATATGGCAAATATCCTCACAGACAGATTCTGCCCCAGTTACCGAACTAAAACATGTATAAAGGAAGCTTTTAGCCACCCCAGTCACATCATAAATCGAAACCAAACATCTATAATGAAATTTCACTTAATTTAACGGCCATCGAATAATCTGATATTTTTAGTGGATCAAGTTCCTGACAGCCGTTCCCATCCTCATCCTCCCATGACTGACGTCTGTGCCGGTTCAATGGCCCTATCAAAACTGCCAAACCCACACCACCCCCTCCCTTCCCCCAACCCGAAAATGACTTTGGGTCTCCCGGCATTATGAATGAGCCGTTTTGAATTTCATCTTCGGTGCTAAGTAAATTATTCCACCGTCCAGTCAGGATTTTAGAGAGGATGATATTCACTGATTTTATCCCAATTGCTTTTAACGTTTCGTTTTTAAATAAGAGAAATGAGATGGGTGATGCCAGGAAAGTAGTTAATATAATGAAATTTCCTTCCTTGGATTAATGTCTATCAAGAAAAACCAAGTTCATTCCCGAGACCATCAGTGTGTTTTTCAACTTGTAACAGACCTTGGGAGTTTTGGTCTATAAGGCAATGAGTCATAATGAGACGCAAGACCTCCGCAAAGTAAGACTTTCTTAGTCCTTGCATTTATCAATTTGATTTAATGCTTCTAGCATCCTTCGACAAAGTACACAGCTTCAGCTTACTTCTGAATGATCAGCATCATTAGCCAAAGTCCGCTAACATTAACATGGAACAAACTTGAACATAACACATTACTCATATACAAAAAACGTGACAAAAACAAATAAATTAAAATAAAAAGAAAAAATATTGTAGATTAAAATGTATAACGTTTTACATTATTAAAGAGTAATAAATTTAAGCAAAATAGTATCAGAAGGCCCCTTGAATATACAGGAAATGGCCAGTCTGCTCTACTTGCTTCCCAATGGACATATTTTTCATCACTAAGGTTCCTTTACATCTAGAACTATCATTTATGGAGGTCCCGAGAGAGAGAGAGAGAGAGAGAGAGAGAGAGAGAGAGAGAGAGAGAAAATCACATACTACATAGACCATTTTACTTGATATACGCATGTACCGGCTAATGGAACAAGTCCGACGAGACGAGATCATCTGGGGAAAGGAAATGAGTGGGTCTAACTCCCAAAAGAAGACACAGACCCGTCCCTTGTAGGATGGAAGGAATGAAAAGCTAGGGAAGACGGAACCAGGAAGAGCGTTCTGAGTAAGAAAGACATAGAAATGCGCAATACGATTATTACAAACTTTCAATGCGCGACAGGTGAAGTGAGGTCCTAATTCATCTAAAGATTCAACGAAGGTGGAGAAAGTACATCGATATCCATTTTATCCTTTCAATAGTTATATCTACCTACTTTCTTCAAACTATGTAATCTGCGTCGAATATGTTCTGGAAGTGGTGGAAGGTCCATTCTCACTGCCCTAATCGAAATTCTGTTCCCTGTATCTCTACAATCACATGTGAGGCACTGCTGTATTTACAGACGTTCACATAAATGGTCTCTAGAATGAGTCACTATGACGGGCGACAGTTAAAAAAAAAAAAAACACACACACGCACAGATCAGGTAAGCACAGACGGCAGCAGGGCGAGTGCGTATTAAAAACCACTACTATGAGATTCAGGGCCTCTGTAACACGGTTTTTTCGCAATATCTTTTTATCTATGCATTTAATAAATATAACGCTTATTCAGAATACATATTATATCAACACGTAAATTTTGAGTGTATTCTGCACTACGTAGGTTGAATAAATTTGGTACTTACAATGTAAAAGTGACCTTTTTTGAAGACGGGCCAACTTACTCAGAGAAAAGGTTTCGAACGCACTCGTTACGTAACTTATGACATCATTTCTTCCCTCTTTCTCGATGGATGATTGGCTATACGTAACGAAGGCTAAACCTCTGGCAACAATGACATACAAATTTAAATACAAGCAAAGCAGTACATCTTTATGAACTCTGGAACCTCTTCACTGAAAATTGTCATAATGAACAAACCAACAAAATATGTTAATAAATACAAAAACACTTCGATTATTAGTCTAACTCCCAAAATAAGTTTCCAAAGAAATTAAAGTCTACTTTATAGGTCACAATCAGATTGACAAGATGTAGGGAATAGTTGGTAATTACCAAAAACATAGTAGACAAGCTTGATTTGATAAGTGCTATATCCAATGTCAAGCAAATTTTATTTATTGGCTATCTACCTATTTACTGAAAAAAATAGCCGGTACCGTATATTGGCTTTAAACCTTCACCAATAATTATCGTCAGAATGGTGACTTCATGAGGCTCCACCCACTTTCGCCTCGTTATAATTTAGGATAACACTGAAGGCTACCATGGGCATTGTTGTATTAGAAAATTTAACTTCTGGCTATAAAAACTAATTTCTCGAGTAGTTGTAAGAAGTGCTAAATGATCCTCAAGGATCCCAGCAGTTGGTCTAAACGTTTAATTCATGTATATTACTGCTATACTGTTGCGGCACTACTGCTACAGTAGTATTACTACGCTAACACTGATACCCCACACACATCTATGTATCGTTCCGCCATTCATAAAGTCTTGGGTTTCAGAGCCGATGGAATTTCTGTCTGGTGGATGGGCGGGGCAACATTTAGTTAAAAGGTGTGTTTACCTTGCTTACGTAATTAATGTTTTTCGACTCTTGGCTCGTAATCATTGGCCATGGCGTCGGCTAGATCATTTTTACTCTATAAAAATTAAAACGATCGGGTTTAGGTTATTGATAATGCTGACAAAATTTGGGTGTGGTTGTAAAATATACATATGTCAACTTTCAGCTACATCCGATGCTTTGACAAGGAGCAAAGTCCAAAAAACCGTGTTACAGAGACCCTGAATCTCATAGTAAGTCTTTCGTGATGGTTGAGTTTTCAGTTGCCTTAATCTAATCACACAGGCAGGGGTTCAAATGCCACCGGGGAAGGCTGCAGTTTTTTCCATATATTTCCTCTCGGAATCAATGTCGACAAGAATAAGCCTATTAGGAAAAAATGTGAGGAAATGGAATAGTGAAGTGATCATTACTTCTTTAGTAGAAACATCATCAGAATGAAAGACAATAAAATTTAATAACAATATTATCATCAGGTTGGAAAACAATATGAAATAGTAATTCATACTCGATATTATATAGAAAATGAAACAAAACAATATTTTCAATGAGTTTCCCCTAACACGTAATTCATAAAATCTTCAATATTACTGTCAATGTCGACCCTAATCGAAACATCGAATGTTTTTAAGAGGAATTCCGCCACCCAAGATAATTAATTTAGTTATTTAGACCCCTTAAATAAAACCCAGAGTTGAAAAGAGTCTTTTTAAAAACACAAGACCTTGAAAAGAAGAGGACCCATTTTGTGAGCCAACATGATTGGATAATGAATCTGTCATTATCAGAAGCCTTTGTTGTGAAGGGGAGAATTTAAAGATATATTTGTCTCCCTTAGAGAAGCAAAATTGAAAGCAAGTGTTTGTGTGCCCGTATATATATATATATATATATATATATATATATATATATATATATATATATATATATATATATATATATGCCATCTCTTTCTCTATGCATTCATCTACACACGCGCACACACACACACATATTATATATATATACATATATATATATATATATATATATATATATATATATATATATATATATGTATGTATGTATGTCCATATATTTTTCTGTAGTAACAGACCCACAGGCACTTACATAGTTATGTCCATACATTATTATTATTATTATTATTATTATTATTATTATTATTATTATTATTATTATTATTATTATTATTATTATTATTGTATTTATTACTATCATCATTTGTTGAATCTAAGAAGAAAAAGAATAAAATAGGAATATATAAGCAACAACAATAAATCTTCAAAGTGAGAGTGGAATTCTAACAAAAATAACCTCTCCTAACAGATTCCCACCACCGAAACGGTTGACGTTGATGATATGGCCAAATTGCAACTTCACTGGGTAATCATGATTATCTATAAACTTCCTCTC
>NC_061096.1:36718295-36748295 GCF_015104395.2 Macrobrachium nipponense
GTCATTGAATATCGTTACCCTTTTTGGTCTTGAACTATGAGATAAAAACTTATGTCTTATTACATTTCTAAGCCATATGTCAGTATTAATATATGGCACTGCTTATTAATTTATAAATTAGATCGTTTTGCATGATTTCTTCAATTTTTGCATAATTTCTGATCGTACGTTGAATTCAGGGCTTCCCAGACTATACCATTTGCCACGTGGCATCAGATATGCATTAATGCTTCATCTTTTGCGAGACTCAGTGCCACACAACTTCCAAGAAGTTTTATTTCAAAATGATGGAAGAATTTTCCTAATCGTATTACTGAATCATTGGGTCTCCACAATTTCAGACTGGGGCAAATATTTTTCGTTTAAAAACCTTTGTTGTTTCCTTTAAATTAATTCTTTACATCTGTATTGCTTTTTCCTCAATAGGTTGCTTTCCCAAGTAGGGCCTTGGGCTTTTAGTATCGCTGCCAGCAATAATAAAGGGCGATGACTAGCGTTTCAGAAATTATTTTTACGTTAAGGATACGGTAATATCAAAATTAAAACGTACGCTGTAATGATCACACGTCATATTACCATCACAGCATCTGTGAACGAATCTCCTTTAATAATTAACGGAAAAAAATCCTTCTGAACTCGCGATATTGCTTTTTTTTTTCCCCTGGAAAGTACCCATCCGCCTCGAAGCGCGCTATTCCAGACTCCTTCTCGAGGAGACGATAAGAGATAAGCGTATCATGTCGAGCACTTAACGACGCCGAGTTTACCCTTAATCTATATTTTAATTAGCAAGTTTGTTTTGAACGCTATAGTCAATTTCCTCTGGCCGAGGCGTTTTACGCCACGAGACCGGCCTGGAAACTTGCAATTTCGCTTGGCTCCATAGCGCGCGTTCAGCTGGCGTTTCTATATAGGCTAAGCGTTAAAATAGGCGGTATGGGTAGTGTCTTTCGATGTTATGAGGTCTTCCAGGAAGCACAATTTCAATACAAATTTATGTTAATATATTTATTCACAGATTGATTATTAATTTGATAATATATTTCCTTATTTATTAGAACATTTATATATTTTCATTATAGTTTATGTAATTATTTATTTACTATATTTTATCTGTTTTCTTATTTCCTTATTATCATGTCTGATTCACTCACTCATATTTTATTTTTATTACCATTTTGTTTCATGTAGACTTAATCGTGTTAAGATTAAATTTAATTCTATGCATACTTATGTCTATGCTCAATTTCCGCGTATTCAACTGTGTTCATTGCTTCTGTGAAAAAAGCAGCTTGATATTCAAGAGCATATCATTGTGTATATTCATAACTTCACTGACAGTTATTTCTGTCTGTGAACTCTCTTTAATTTCCCTTATTTGTTGACGAAACAAGCTTTAGTTTCTAATGATACAACGTTAACTAACCAAATAGTAGAGAAGGAGAGGAGCTTCCAGAACGTGATGAAATTCCTGTTTATACAATCTTTGGGTATCACATTCAGAGAGCTCACTGATTTATTAACATGAAAAAAATGCGAGTTCATACAATTAGAATGTACTGCAAATGATCCAGAATTGCTAAGGCGTAAAGCTGAAAGAAATTCAAGAACGCAGAAGCCACTGTTCATTTCCAAGCTACAAAATAGAGAAGGTATTTACCTTTCCAAGCTACACAATGTAGAAGGTATTTACCAGGGTCAGTACATCTTTCCAAGCTACACAATGTCGAAGGTATTTACCAGGGTCAGTACCTCTTTCCAAGCTACACAATGTAGAAGGTATTTACCAGGGTCAGCACACCTTTCCAAGCTACACAATATAGAAGGTATTTACCAGGGTCAGTACACCTTTCCAAGCTACACAATATAAAAGGTATTTACCAGGGTCAGTACACCTTTCCAAGCTACATAATGTAGAAGGTATTTGCCAGGGTCAGTACACCTTTCCAAGCTACACAATATAGAAGGTATTTACCAGGGTCAGCACACCTTTCCAAGCTACACAATATAGAAGGTATTTACCAGGGTCAGCACACCTTTCCAAGCTACATAATGTAGAAGGTATTTACCAGGGTCAGTACACCTTTCCAAGCTACACAATGTAGAAGGTATTTACCAGGGTCAGTACACCTTTCCAAGCTACACAATGTCGAAGGTATTTGCCAGGGTCAGTACACCTTTCTAAGCTACACAATATAGAAGGTATTTACCAGGGTCAGTACACCTTTCCAAGCTACACAATATAGAAGGTATTTACCAGGGTCAGCACACCTTTCCAAGCTACACAATATAGAAGGTATTTACCAGGGTCAGCACACCTTTCCAAGCTACACAATGTCGAAGGTATTTACCAGGGTCAGTACACCTTTCCAAGCTACACAATGTAGAAGGTATTTGCCAGCGTCAGTACACCTTTCCATGCTACACAATATAAAAGGTATTTACCAGGGTCAGTACACCTTTCCATGCTACACAATATAGAAGGTATTTACCAGGGTCAGTACACCTTTCCAAGCTACACAATATAGAAGGTATTTACCAGGGTCAGTACACCTTTCCAAGCTACACAATATAGAAGGTATTTAACCAGGTCAGTACAAGCCTTTCCGCAAGCTACATCAATATAGAAGGTACTTACCAGGGTCCAGCACACCTTTCCAAGCTTACCAACAATGTCGAAGGTATTTACCAGGGCAAGTACACCTTCCAAGCTACACAATATAGAAGGTAGTTTACCAGGGTCAGTACACCCTTTCCAAGCTTACCATAATGTTAGAAGGTATTTGCCAGGGTCAGTACAACCTTTCCAAGTACATATGCTAGAAGGTATTTACCAGGGTCTAAGTACACCCTTCCAAGCTAACCAATAATAGAAGTATTTACCAGGCCGTCAGGGTACACCTTTCCAAGCTTAAACAATATAAAAGGTATGTACCAGGAGTTTCAGTACACCTTTCCAAGCCTACATAATGTAGAAGGTAATTTGCCAGGGTCCAGGTTACACTTTCCAAGCTACACAATAGTAAAAGGTTCCATTTTACCAAGGGTCAGCACACCTTTCCAAGTTACACAATAATTAAAAGGTATTTACCAGGAAAGGTCAGTTTTAACCTTCCAAGCTAAAATAATGTAGAAGGTATCTACAGGGTCAGTCACCTTTCCAACTACACAATATAAAAGGATTTAACGCGAGGGTCAGTAACACCTTTCCAAACAAGCTACATAATGTGAATGGTATTTGCAGGGTTCAGTACCAAACCTTTCGGGAGCTACCCAATATAAAGTATTTACCAGGGTCACCACACCTTTTCCCAAGCTACACAATATAAAAGGTATTTACATGGTCAAGTAATTTACCTTTCCAAGGGCTACATAATGTAAGAAGTATTTACCATGGTCAGTACCAAACCTTTCCAACGCTACCAAATATAGAAGATTTATTTACCAGGGTCAGTACACTTTCCAAGCTACACAACATAGAAGTATTTACCAGGGTCAGTACACCTTTCCAATTTGCTAGCATAATGTAGAAGTCCAAGGTAATTTAACCAGGGTCAGTACCCAACCTTTCCAACGCTACACAATATAGAGGTATTTTAAACCAGGGTCAGCACACCCTTTTCCAAGCTACACAAATATAAAACCGGTATTTACCAGGTCGGGTCATTAACACCTTTCCTAAGCATACATAATGTAGAGTTTTTATTTGGCCTAGGGTCAGTACACCTTTCCCAAGCTACACAATATAGAAGGTATTTACCAGGGTCATTACACCCAACTTTTCCAAGCTACAGGAGATGGCGAAGGTACTTTGGGCCAGGGTCAGTACACCTTTCCATGCTACAACAATGTCGCAAGGTATTTACTAGGGGTCAGTACCCACCTTTCGCAGCTACCATAAAATGTAGAAGGTATTTACCAGGGTCAGTACACCTTTCCAGCATACACAATAAAATAGAAGGTATTTACCAGGGTCAGTATTTAAAACACCTTTCCAAAGCTACACATGTCCGAGCGGTATTTACCAGGTGTCAGTACTACCTTTCAGCTACACATAAAATACCGGGAGGTATTTACCAGGTCACACACCTTTCCCAAGCTACAATAATTAAAAGGGTATTTAACCAGGGTCCAGCTACACTCCTACGCTCCACAAATTCGAAGGTATTTACCAGGCAGTACACCTTTACCAAAGGGCTTACACAATATAGAAGGTAGATACAGGGTCCAGTTTACCAAACCTTACAAGCTGAACACAATATAAAAGGTAATTTACCAGGTCAGTTTACCAACCTTTCCAAGGGTTTACACAATATCGAACGGTATTGCCAGGGTCAGTACACCTTCAAGCTACCACAATGTAGAAGTATTACCAGGCGTCAGCAAACCTTTACAAGCTACACAATATAAAAGGAAGGTATTTACGCCAGGGTCAGTACACCTTTCCAAAGCTTACCACAATGTCGAAAAGGTATTACCAGGGTCAGTACAGTTCCAAAGCTACACAATTAAAAAGGAAAGGTATTTACCAGGGTCAGTACAACCTTTCCAAGCTACAAACAATGTTCGAAAGGTATTTGCCAGGGTCAGTACACCTTTTCCCCTACACAATGTCGAAAGGTATTTACCAGGTCAAGTACACCTTTTCCAAGCTACACAAATATAGAAGGTATTTACCAGGGTCAGGGGTACTCACCTTTCCAAGCCCTACACCAATTTATAATAAAGGGTATTTTACCAGGGTCAGTACACCTTTCCAAGCTACACAAGTCGAAGGTTTTATTTGCCAGGGTCAGTAACACCTTTCCAAATGCTACAACAATGTCCGAAGGTATTTGACCAAGGGTCAGTAACGCCTTTCCCAAAGCCTAACACAATGTAGAAGGTAGGTTTTTACCAGGGTCAGCAACACCTTTCCAAGCTACACAATGGTAAAAGGTATTTAATAGGGTCAGTACCACCTTTCCAAGCTAACACAATGTAGAAGGTATTTACCAGGGTCAGTACAACCTTTCCAAGCTAACAACAATGTAGAAGGTATTTTACCGGCAATGGGTCCAGCACACCTTTCCAAGCTATAACACAATGTAGAAAGGTATTTACCAGGGTCAATCAACACCTTCCAAAGCTACATAATGTATGAAAGGTATTTACCAGGGTCAGCAAACATCCTTTCCAAGCCTAAATCACAATGTAAGAAAGGTAATTTACCAGGGTCAGTACAACCTTTCCAAGATACATAATGGTTAAAGAAGGTATTTACCAGGGTCCAGCAACATCTTTCCCAAGCTTACACAATTGTAGAAGGTATTTACCAGGGTTTCCAAGCACACCTTTCCAAGCTACAACAATGTAGAAAGGGTATTTAACCAGGGTCAGCACACCTTTCCAAGCTACACAATAATAGAAGGTATTTACCAGGGTCAGTACACCTTTCCAAGCTACAAACAATATAGAAAGGTATTTGCCCAAGGGTCAGTACAACCTTTCCCAAGCTAACACAATATAAAACAAGGTATTTGCCAAGGGTCAGTAACCAGATTTCCTTTCCAATGCTTACATCAATGTCGAAGGTATTTATACCAGGGTCAGTACAACCCTTTCCAAGCTACATAATATAGAAGGTATTTACCGGCAGGGTCCAGTAACACCTTTCCAAGCTGACCACAAATAAAATAAAAGGTATTTACGCCAGGGTCAGTACAACCTTTCCATGCTACAACAATTGATTTTTTTTTTTCCCCCCGAAGGTTTTATCTTAAAAAAACTAGGGAAGGGGGTCCCCAAAGGTTTTAAAAAACAACCTTTTTTTTCCCCCCCAAGCCCCCCCCTACACAATATAGAAAGGTATTTACCAGGGTTACAAGTACAACCTTTCCAAAAGCTACACAAATAAAATAAAAGGGTATTTACCAGGGTCAGTAACAATCCTTTCCCAAGCTTAACAGCAATAGTCGAAAGGTAATTTACCAGGGTCAGTAACACCCCTTTCCATGCTACCACAATGTCGAAGGTAATTTTACGTGGGTCAGTACAACCTTTCCATGCTACACAATGTCGAAGGTTATTTACCAGGGTCAGTACCCTTTCCCTTTCCAAGCTAACAACAATGTAAGAAGGTATTTACCAGGGTCAGCAAACCACCTTTCCAAGCTAGCACAATGTAGAAGGTAATTTAACCAGGGTCAGTACTCCTTACCAAAAGCTACGACCAATGTAGAAAGGTATTTACCAGGGTCAGCACAACCTTTCCGCAAGCTACAAAACAATGTCGAAGGTGTATTTACCAGGGTCAGTACACCTTTCCCAAGCTAAACACAATATAAAAGGTATTTACCCAGGCGGTCATGTAGCAACCTTTCCATGCTACAACAATGTCCGAAGGTATTACCTAACGGGTCAAGTACACCTTCCAAGCTACACAATGTAAGAAGGTATTTTACCATGGGGGGGGGGGGTCAGCAACAACCTTTCCAAGCTTAAGCTACAAATGTAGAAGGTATTACCAGGGTCAGTACACCTTTTTAAGCTACACCATACAGAAGGTATTTACCAGGGTCAGCTACACCTTTCCAATATTAGCTAAACAATCTAGAAAGGTATTTCACCGGGTCAAGGCACACCTTTCAAGATACAAAATATAGAAGGTATTTACCAGGGTCAAGCACACTTTCCAAAAGTACACAAATGTCGAAGGTATTCCCAGGTCAGTACACCTTTCCAAAAGCTTTTAAAAAAAACCCAAAAAAAACCCCAATGTAGAAGGTATTGCAAGCGTAGACACCTCCATGTACACAATAAAAGGTATTTACCAGCGGGTCAGTAAACTTCCATGCTACACAATATCGAAGGTATTTACAGGATCAGTACACCTTTCCAAGCTACACAATATAGAAGTATTTACCAGGGTCAGTACACCTTTCCAAGGCTACACCAATATAGAGGTTTTACCAGGTCAGTACACCTTTCCAAGCTAACAATATAGAAGGTACTTACCAGGGTCAGCACAAACCTTTCCAAGACTACAAAATGTCGAAGGTATTTACAGGGAAGTAACCTTTCCAAGCTACACAATATAGAAGGTATTTACCAGGGTCAGTACACCTTTCCAAGCCACTAATGTAAAGGTATTTTGCCAGGGTCAGTACAACCTTTCCCTCTACATAATGTAGAAGGTATTTACCAGGGTTCAGTACAACCTTTCCAAGGCTTACACAATATAGAAGGTATTTACCAGGGTCAGTACACCTTTCCAAGCTACACAATTAAAGGTATTTACCCAGGGTCAGTACACCTTTCCAAGCACTAATGTAGGAAGGTATTTGCCAGGGTCAGTACACCTTTCCAAGCTAACAATAAAAAGGTATTTTCCGGGTCGCTCCAACCTTTCCCAAAGCTTACACAATATAAAAGGTATTTTACCCAGGGTTCATACACCTTTACCAAGGCTACATAATGTAGAAGGTATTTGCCAGGGTCAGTACCCTTTTCCAAGCTACACAATATAGAAGGTATTTACCAGGGGTCAGCACACCTTTCCCGCTACACAAATAAAAGGTATTTAACCAGGGTCAGTACACCTTTCCGAATAAACATAATTAGAAGGTATTTTACCAGGGTCAGTACACCTTTCCAATCTACACAATAATAGAAGGTATTTACCAGGTCCAGTACACCTTTTCCGCTACCACAAATGTCGAAGGTATTTGCCAGGGTCATCCCACCTTCATGCTACCACAAAGGTCGAAGGTATTTACCGGGTCCAGTACACCTTTCCAAGCTACATAATGTTAGAAAGGTATTTTACCAGGGTCAGTTAACCTTTCCAAGCTACACAATTAAAAGGTATTTACCAGGGTCAGTACAACCTTTTCCAAGCTACACAATGGCGGAAGGTATTTTACCCGGGCCAGGTCAAACCTTTCCAAGCTACCACAATTAGAAGGTATTTACCAGGGTCCGTTACAACCTTTCCAAGCTACCAATGTCCGAAGGTATTTGCCAGGGTTAGTACCCTTTCCACCTACCAATGTCGAAAGGTATTTAACCAGGGTCAGACACCTTTCCAAGCTAACACAATATAGAAGGTATTTTACCAGGGTAGTACCCTTTCCAAGCTACACAATAAAAAGTATTTACAGGGTCAGTACACCTTTCCAAGCTACCAATGTCAAGGTATTTGCCAGGGGTCAGTACAAAACCTTTCCAAGCACACAATGAGAAGGTCTTTTACCAGGGTCAGCACACCTTTTTAAGCTAACAATGTAAAGTATTTCCAGGGTCCTTACACCTTTCCAAGGGGGCCTCACAATGTAGAAGTATTTACCAGGGTTCAGTAACACCTTTCCAAGCTACACAATATAGAAGGTATTTACCAGGGGTCGTACACCTTTTCAAGCTACACAATATAGAAGGTTATTTACCAGGGGCAGTACACCTTTCCAAGCTACAAATGTAGAAGGTATTTACCAGGGTAGCACCCTTTCCAAGTACACAATGTAGGAAGGTTATTTTACCAGGGTCAGTAACCTTTCCAAGGTAACACAAGTAGAAGGTATTTACCTGGGTCAGTACACCTTTCCAAGCTACACAAGGTAGAAGGTATTTACCCATGGTCCACAACTTTCCAAGCTAAACAATGGAGAAGGTATTTACCAGGGTCGCACACCCCCTTTTCCAAGCTACACAATGTAGAAGGTATTTACCAGGGTCAGCACCCTTTCCAAGCTACACAATGTATAAGGTATTTCCCTGGGGTCCAGTACACCTTTTCCAAGCTACACAAGTAAGAAGGTATTTACCAGGGTTCAGCAACATTTCCAAGCTACCAATGTAGAAGGTCTTTACCAGGGTCGCACACCTTTCCAAGCTACACATGTAGAAGGTATTTTACCAGGGTCAGCAACATCTTTCCAAGCTACACAATAATAGAAGGTATTTACCAGGGTCAGACACCTTTCCAAGTCACAATATAGAAGGTATTTGCCAGGGCAGTACACCTTTTCCAAGCTACCAATATAAAAGGGTATTTTGCCAGGGTCAGTTACAACCTTTTCCATGCCTACCAATGTCGAAGGTATTTACCAGGGTCGTTACACCCTTTCCAAGCTAATAATGTAAATGGTATTTCCAGGGTAGTACCCTTTCCAAGCTACAACAAATATAAAAGGTATTTACCAGGGTCAGTACACCTTTCCATCTACACAATGTCGAAGGTATTTACCAGGGTCCGACACCTTTCCAAGCTACACAATATTAGAAGGTATTTTACCAGGGTCAGTAAACATTTTCCAAGCTACAACAATATAAAAAGGTCTTTTACCAGGGCGTAAACTTTCCAGGCTACACAATGTCGAAAGGTATTTTACCAGGGTCGTACAACCTTTCCATTGCTACCAATGTCGAAGGTATTTAACCAGGGTCAGTACACCTTTCCATGCTACACAAGTCGAAGGTATTTACCAGGGTCAGTAAACCTTTCCAAGCTACAACAATGTAGAAGGTATTTCCAGGGTCAGCCACACCTTTCCAAGCTACCACAATGTGAAGGTAATTTACCAGGGTCAGTTTTACTCCTTCCAAGGCCGGGCCTACACAATTGTATAAGGTATTTACCCAGGGTCAGCACACCTTGCCAAGGTTTTACCACCACAATTTGTCGATAGGTATTTACCGGGGTCATTAACACATTTCCAAGCTACACAATATAAAAGTAAGGGTATTTCCAGGGTCAGTACCACCTGTACAAGCTACACATAAAAGGCTATTTACAGGGTCAGTACACTTTCCAAGCTACACAATGTTTAAGGTATTTGCCAGGGTCAGTACACCTTTCCAGCTACACAATGTAAGGGTAATTTACCATTTGTCAGCAAGGTATTTTGGGCCAGGGTCATTTACACGACCTTTCCATTTGCTACATAATGTAAAGGTATTTACCAGGGTCAGTACTCCTTTTCCAACTACAACAAATATAGGGAAGGTTTAATTTACCTAAGGGTCCAGGGTAACACCTTTCCAAGCTTACACAATAATAAAAGGTTTTACCAGGGTCAGTACACCTTTCCAAGGCTACTCAATGGGTAGAAGGTAAATTTGCCAGGGTCAGTAACACCTTTCCTAAGCCTACACCAATATAAAAGGTATTTTACCTCAGTTTCCGGCAACACGCCTTTCCAAGCCCTTTAACACAAATAAAAAGGTAAATTGGACCAGGGTTCAGTACAAACCTTTCCTATTTCCTAACAATAATGTAGAAGGTATTTGCCAAGGGTTCCAGGGTACACCTTTCTAAGCTACACAATATAGAAGGTATTTACCAGGGTTCAGTACAACCTTTCCAAGCTACACAATGTAGAAGGTATTTACCAGGGTCAGTACACCTTTCCAAGCTACACAATATAGAAGGTATTTACCAGGGTCAGCACACCTTTCCAAGCTACACAATGTCGAAGGTATTTACCAGGGTCAGTACACCTTTCCAAGCTACACAATGTAGAAGGTATTTACCAGGGTCAGCACACCTTTCCAAGCTACACAATGTAGAAGGTATTTACCAGGGTCAGCACACCTTTCCAAGCACACAATTGAAGGGTATTTACCAGGGTCAAGCACACCTTTCCAAGCTACACAAAGTAGAAGGTGTTTACCAGGGTCCGCCACACCTTTCAAGCTACACAATGTAGAAGGTACCTTACTTTCCATTGTAAAGGGTATTTACCAGGGGTCGCACACCTTTCCAAGCTACACGATGTAGAAAGGATACCGTTTAACCCAGGGCTCAGCACACCTTTCCAAGCTACACAATGTAGAAGGTATTTACCAGGGTCAGTACACCTTTCCAAGCTACACAATGTAGAAGGTATTTACCAGGGTCAGCACACCTTTCCAAGCTACACAATGTAGAAGGTATTTACCAGGGTCAGCACACCTTTCCAAGCTACACAATGTAGAAGGTGTTTTACCAGGGTCAGAACACCTTTCCAAGCTACACAATGTTAGAAGGTATTTACCAGGGTCAGTACACCTTCCAAGCTACAATGTAGAAGGTATTTACCAGGGTCAATACACCTTCCAAGCTACACATGTCGAAGGTATTTTACCCAGGGTAAGTTAACACCTTTCCAAGGCTACCACCAATTTATAGAAGGTATTTGCCAGGGTCAGTACACCTTTCCAAGCTACACAATGTAGAAGGTATTTACCAGGGTCAGTACATTCTAATAAGAAAGCTATGGTGTTACACAGCTTACAAAGATACAAACGAAAATGATAGTGAAAACAAGTATATTTTCAAACGAAATTTAACATGCTTATAATAACATGTATTTCATAATCGACTCTTTCACGAACCTAAGAACTGAACTGTTTTTTTAAAGGAAAACCCCAGTAAATAAAACACACTCAAAAGCGTGTTTTTAAAAAAGGAAAACCTACAACCTTGCTTGACCTACACTCTTAGGAAACTGTAAACCTTGTTATATCATAAATTTCTTTTGTGCAGTGAGCAAACAGTGCTGCTTTGTCCTCCTCAGGTTTCTAGCTACCAAAAAGTTTCAGATAAGGGCGGCGAGACTTTGAACTATATACGGCGAGGTTACAGACTTTTTTTGTCAAGGGGAAAGGAAGGTTAGTTTCTTGGTTTTTCAAGACCGTGTTTACCGTCTACAATCTAAGTTCTCAGGTAAATTGCTACGCAGAATTTAATATCGTTGGGAGCGGCACACAACTAAAGTTTTACTGTTGACAAGGACGTAAAAGTTATATGTATTTTTTGCTCTCTTCTGAAACTACCTGATGTAAAGTGAATAAAAATAACAATACCTATGTAGAAAGATCACGGTAAACAAATATATAAGACCTAGTCTCTTGGACTGTGTATACTTTTCTTTCTAGGCGAACTTACAAATGCTAATGAAACTAAAAGGGCGAAGTAAAATATGACGACATATTACGTTGGTCAAACACAGACAAGAGAAGTTCAATATTTACAGGTCAGAAATTTTATTTTCAAAACTTTGCATATTTCTCTTTGATAAATATATGAAATACTAATTAAAGTTATTATATAAAGAAATAAAGAAACAACCCAGCACGCAACACCCTTATCGAAAATTCTAAAAAGTCAGCTTTCTAATGAAACTACCGATTTCTAACAAAAAATACTTAAAACAAAGGGTAATGATTACAGATATTCGTTATAAAAATACTTGAAAGGAAGACCATCAATTGATGTTGAATTTTATCAAACACGAATATCTCTTCAGTAATTTCGGATTACAAAGGTCGCGCATTGTTATAAGATTAAGTTTCAGGCGATAATAAATGAGGAAAACCAGCAATAATAATAATAATAATAATAATAATAATAATAATAATAACAATAATAATAATAATAGAATAAACAGGGAGAATAAAACAAAGATTCACAGAGATCACGACAGACACAGTCAGACACCAACTAAAGAAAATGCCAAACTGGATAGCCCCAGGTCCCGATGAAGTCCATGGATACTGGCTCAAAAACTTCAAGGCCCTACACTCACGAATAGCAGAACAACTCCAGCATTGTATCTCAAATCACCATGCACCCAAAAGGATGACCACAGGAAGAACATCCTTGGTACAAAAAGACAAGAGTAAGGGAAATATAGCCAGTAACTACAGGCCTATCACCTGCCTACCAATAATGTGGAAGTTACTAACAGGTATCATCAGTGAAAGGCTATGCAACTACCTAGAGGAGACAAACACCATCCCCCACCAACAGAAAGGCTGCAGAAGGAAGTGTAGGGGCACAAAAGACCAGCTCCTGATAGACAAAATGGTAATGAAGAACAGTAGGAGAAGGTAAACCAACCTAAGCATGGCATGGATAGACTATAAGAAAGCCTTCGACATGATACCATACACATGGCTAATAGAATGCCTGAAAATATATGGGGCAGAGGAAAACACCATCAGCTTCCTCAAAAATACAATGCGCAACTGGAATACAATACTTACATGCTCTGGAATAAGACTAGCAGAGGTTAATATCAGGAGAGGGATCTTCCAGGGCGACTCACTGTCCCCACTACTCTTCATAGTAGCCATGATTCCCATGACAAAAGTATTACAGAAGATGGATGCCAGGTACCAACTCAAGAAAAGAGACAACAGAATTAACCATCTGATGTTTATGGACGACATCAAGCTGTATGGTAAGAGCATCAAGGAAATAGATACCCTAATCCAGACTGTAAGGATTATATCTGGGGACATCAGGATGGAGTTTGGAATAGAAAAATTCGCCTTTGTCAACATACAAAAGGGAAAAGTAACAAGAACTGAAGGGATAAAGCTACAAATACCTGGGAATAATGGAAGGAGGGGATATAAAACACCAAGAGATGAAGGACACGATCAGGAAAGAATATATGCAGAGACTCAAGGCGATACTAAAGTCAAAACTCAACGCCGGAAAGATGATAAAAGCCATAAACACATGGGCAGTGCCAGTAATCAGATACAGCGCAGGAATAGTGGAATGGACGAAGACAGAACTCCGCAGCATAGATCAGAAAACCAGGAAACATATGACAATACACAAAGCACTACACCCAAGAGCAAATACGGACAGACTATACATAACCCGAAAGGAAGGAGGGAGAGGACTACTAAGTATAAAGGACTGCGTCAACATCGAGAACAGAGCACTGGGGCAATATCTGAAAACCAGTGAAGACAAGTGGCTAAAGAGTGCATGGGAAGAAGGACTAATAAAAGTAGACGAAGACCTAGAAATATACAGAGACAGGACAATGACAAACAGAACAGAGGACTGGCACAAAAAACCAATGCACGGACAGTACATGAGACAGACTAAAGAACTACCCAGTGATGACACGTGGCAATGGCTACAGAGGGGAGAGCTCAAGAAGGAAACTGAAGGAATGATAACAGCGGCACAAGATCAGGCCCTAAGAACCAGATATGTTCAAAGAACGATAGACGAAAAATGAAACCATAAACCACATAGCAAGCGAATGTCCGGCACTTGCACAGAACCAGTACAAAAAGAGGCATGATTCAGTGGCAAAAGCCTTCCACTGGAGCCTGTGCAAGAAACATCAGCTACCTTGTAGTAATAAGAGGTACAAGCACCAACCTAAGGGAGTGATAGAAAACGATCAGGCAAATATCCTCTGGGACTATGGTATCAGAACAGATAGGGTGATACGGGCAAATAGACCAGATGTAACGTTGATTGACAAAATCAAGAAGAAAGTATCACTCATTGATGTCGCAATAGCATGGGACACCGGAGTTGAAAAGAAAGAGATGGAAAAAATGGATAAGTATCAAGATCTGAAAATAGAAATAAGAAGGATATGGGATATGCCAGTGGAAATTGTACCCATAATCATAGGAACACTAGGCAAGATCCCAAGATCCCTGAAAAGGAATATAGAAAAACTAGAGGCTGAAGTAGCTCCAGGACTCATGCAGAAGAGTGTGATCCTAGAAACGGTGCACATAGTAAGAAAAGTGATGGACTCCTAAGGAGGCAGGATGCAACCCGGAACCCCACACTATAAATACCACCCAGTCGAATTGGAGGACTGTGATAGAGCAAAAAAATAAAAGAATAAAAAAATAATAGTAATAATAATAAGACTGTAAATTAATAGCTGAAATATTTACTAAATACTTTGTATACCGAAAAGTTCATGTTTAATGGACTGTGTTCAACCAAATATATATATATATATATATATATCATATATATAATATAAGATATATATATATATTATATATTGTATAGATATATAATCTCTATTATATATATTCTGTTATATATATATAGATATATATAGATATAGATATATATATATATATATATATATATATATATATCTGTATATATATCTATATCTGTATATATCTCTTATATATATATTTATAATATATATATATATCTATATATATATATATATATATATATATCTATAATATATATCTATCTCTGATATATCTAGATATATATATATATATATATATTATATATATATATATAGATATATATAATATATATATTATATATATAGATATATATATATATATTATATATATATATAATATATATATATTTGGTTGAACACAGTCCATTAAACATGAACTTTTCGGTATACAAAGTATTTAGTAAATATTTCAGCTATTAATTTACAGTCTTATTATTATTACTATTATTTTTTATTCTTTTATTTTTTTGCTCTATCACAGTCCTCCAATTCGACTGGGTGGTATTTATAGTGTTGGGTTCCGGGTTGCATCCTGCCTCCTTAGGAGTCCATCACTTTTCTTACTATGTGCACCGTTTCTAGGATCACACTCTTCTGCATGAGTCCTGGAGCTACTTCAGCCTCTAGTTTTTCTATATTCCTTTTCTATATATATATATATATATATATATATATATATATATATATATCTGTATATATATATAGATATATATATAGCTATAGATATATATATATATATATATATATATATATATATATATCTATATCTGTATATATATCTATATATATATATATATATATACTATATATATATATATATATATATATATAAAGTATGTGTTGATCCAAAACCTAGTTTTAGGACCAGATGATAAAAAATTTATCAAATTGATGAACAAAATGATCTAGTAGATAGAGAAAAAGGTTTAGTTTTAAAAACGTTTACAGATCACACACTCCACCGCAGACCAGGCAAACTATAAATACCACAAAAAAAAAAAAGAACAAAGGGGCTTCATTAACCAACCAAGGAAAAGATAAACCTAACCTAAAAGGCAAACCGCGGTTAAGGACTCACAAAGCCCTGGCAACCTCTTTCCATCACACGACGAGCTCAAGAGCCTGTCAGCATCACCGTAAGAATCCCTCTGCCAGAATCCCTCATAACGCAAACTGCCCAACATATGCCGATAACTTCCACCTGCCTTATCTATCAGAATTTCAGCTGACGTCGCCACCGAGTCAAGGAATGACTTTTTATCTTGAATAATGCATGTCGCTGCTTAGACCGAGTTTCGAACTTTGAAAAAAAAAAAAAAAAAAAAAAAAAAAAAAAAGTTTTAAATTTTCAAAATTATTTTCTAGAAGAGCTGGACGATGTAGGAGGAGGAGGAGGAGGAGGAGGAGGAGGAGGAGGAGAGGAGGAGAGGAGGAGGAGAGAGAGAGAGAGAGAGAGAGAGAGAGAGAGAGAGAGAGTAAAACAGAAGTATTCCTTTTAATGTATTTTAAGAAAATTCACGATTTAATTAGATTAAGAGATTAGTTTTGGAGCAGAGAGAGAGAGAGAGAGAGAGAGAAGAGAGAGAGAGAATAAAAAAAAATATATATATATATATTACTACTAACCGTCTGTTCTGGGATTTGCTCTGCTGAAGCATAACAGTCTTTAAAATGCCAATGTAATTCAATTTACATAACATAATCTTCTTCAAAAACCGAACCAATATTAAATCTGCCAATCACATTCAGATAATGAGGAACCAACTGGGAATCACAGGTGCTCATAAATGTCATATCGACGTACAGCAGGTGGAACTGTCTACTTTATCCTCTAGCACTTTGATATTCGCGTTCTTATAGTACATACATGTATATATGATATATGTATATATATATATATATATATATATATATATATATATATATATATAATGTATGTATGTATGTATATATGTATATATGTAAAACTTGAGACCTTTTGGCCTCAGTTGTATTTATTGTTATATACAAGGAAGCACACAAACACATAAAACACACGCATACACACATACATATATAAATAGACATATATATATATATATATATATTATAATATATATATATATATATATATATATATTATATATATAATATATACATATTCTATTATTCATAAAAGCACGGATTTCGAATCTGGTTGTCTTGTGTTATTAGCACCCAAGAGGCCACCAACAGGTAGTGCCGGTGAGGGGAGAGGCTCCTTCATTTGATAAGGAATTCAACGCTTCCTCACCAAGAATCTCTCGCCCGTAGGATATGAAGAGATCTTCTAAAGGTGCGGTGGAAGATATTCTCGAATCCTTCGAAAGTTCCTCAAGGAAATATTCCGCCTTGATAAGGGGAGGACTGGAGTTTGTTTAGGTTACGTTTCGTGGAGGGTAATATTTTCTCAATAAAGTTTGTATTCCACACACTCATTTCTTTCTTATTAAAAAAAAAGAAGCGAATACTTACGCTAATATTCAGGATACTTGAGTTAACTGGCCGATTAATTTTCGTAAAACACACACCTTTCGGATAATGTGAATACTGAACCAAATGTAGATCCATTAAAATACTTTTACTTGTACTTTACTTATCTAGTTTTAATTATTTTTTTTAATAAATGACCTCTATTATTCTGCAATTCCTATGATCTTCAAATGAACATCATCATCTTATCTAGAAGCTTGAATTTCAAGACAATGGACCTCGTTGGCTTGTTCCATTTGAATAGACGTTTAATTATAAATAATAATAATAATAATAAGACAACCACCTAGAAATTCCTGAAGCCGAACCAAGTAAGAGACTCTGGGAAAACATATGGAGCAATCCGGTATCACACAACAAACATGAAACATGGCTCCAGGAAGTCAAGGAAGAAGAAACAGGGAGAATAAAACAAAGATTCACAGAGATCACGACAGACACAGTCAGACACCAACTAAAGAAAATACCAAACTGGAAAGCCCCAGGTCCCGATGAAGTCCATGGATACTGGCTCAAAAACTTCAAGGCTCTACACCCATGAATAGCAGAACAACTCCAGCATTGTATCTCAAATCACCATGCACCCAAATGGATGACCACAGGAAGAACATCCTTGGTACAAAAAGACAAGAGTAAGGGAAATATAGTCAGTAACTACAGGCCTATCACCTGCCTATCAATAATGTGGAAGTTACTAACAGGTATCATCAGTGAAAGGCTATACAATTACCTAGAGGAGACAAACACCATCCCCCACCAACAGAAAGGCTGCAGAAGGAAGTGTAGGGGCACAAAAGACCAGCTCCTGATAGACAAAATGGTAATGAAGAACAGTAGGAGAAGGAAAACCAACCTAAGCATGACATGGATAGACTATAAGAAAACCTTCGACATGATACCACACACATGGCTAATAGAATGCCTGAAAATATATGGGGCAGAGGAAAACACCATCAGCTTCCTCAAAAATACAATGCACAACTGGAATACAATACTTACATGCTCTGAAATAAGACTAGCAGAGGTTAATATCAGGAGAGGGATCTTCCAGGGCGACTCACTGTCCCCACTACTCTTCGTAGTAGCCATGATTCCATGACAAAGTACTACAGAAGATGGATGCCGGTACCAACTCAAGAAAAGAGGCAACAGAATCAACCATCTGATGTTCATGGACGACATCAAGCTGTATGGTAAGAGCATCAAGGAAATAGATACCCTAATCCAGACTGTAAGGATTGTATCTAGGGACATCAGGATGGAGTTTGGAATAGAAAAATGCGCCTTAGTCAACATACAAAAAGGCAAAGTAACAAGAACTGAAGGGATAAAGCTACCAGATGGGAGCAACATCAAACAGATAGATGAGACAGGATACAAATACCTGGGAATAATGGAAGGAGGGGATATAAAACACGAAGAGGTGAAGGACACGATCAGGAAAGAATATATGCAGAGACTCAAGGCGATACTCAAGTCAAAACTCAACGCCGGAAATATGATAAAAGCCAAAAATAAACACATGGGCAGGTGCCAGTAATCAGATACAGCGCAGGAATAGTGGAATGGACGAAGGCAGAACTCCGCAGCATAGATCAGAAAACCAGGAAACATATGACAATACACAAAGCACTACACCCAAGAGCAAATACGGACAGACTATACATAACACGAAAGGAAGGAGGGAGAGGACTACTAAGTATAGAGGAATGCGTCAACATCGAAAACAGAGCACTGGGGCAATATCTGAAAACCAGTGAAGACAAGTGGCTAAAGAGGGCATGGGAAGAAGGACTAATAAAAGTAGACGAAGACCCAGAAATATACAGAGACAGGAGAATGACAGACAGAACAGAAGACTGGCACAACAAACCAATGCACGGACAATACATGAGACAGATTAAAGAACTAGCCAGCGATGACGCATGGCAATGGCTACAGAGGGGAGAGCTAAAGAAAGAAACTGAAGGAATGATAACAGCGGCACAAGATCAGGCCCTAAGAACCAGATATATTCAAAGAACAATAGACGGAAATAACATCTCTCCCATATGTAGGAAGTGTAATACGAAAAATGAAACCATAAACCACATAGCAAGCGAATGCCCGGCACTTGCACAGAACCAGTACAAAAAGAGGCATGATTCAGTGGCAAAAGCCTTCCACTGGAGCCTGTGCAAGAAACATCAGCTAAGTGGTACGAGCACCAACCAGAGGGAGTGATAGAAAACGATCAGGCAAAGATCCTCTGGGACTATGGTATCAGAACGGATAGGGTGATACGTGCAAATAGACCAGACGTGACGTTGATTGACAAAGTCAAGAAGAAAGTATCACTCATTGATGTCGCAATACCATGGGACACCGGAGTTGAAGAGAGAGGTAAAAAATGGATAAGTATCAAGATCTGAAAATAGAAATAAGAAGAATATGGGATATGCCAGTGGAAATCGTACCCATAATTATAGGAGCACTAGGCATGATCCCAAGATCCCTGAAAAGGAATCTAGAAAAACTAAACGCTGAAGTAGCTCCAGGACTCATGTAGAAGAGTGTGATCCTAGAAACGGCGCATATAGTAAGAAAAGTGATGGACTCCTAAGGAGGCAGGATGCAACCCGGAACCCCACACTATAAATACCACCCAGTCGAATTGGAGGACTGTGATAGAGCAAAAAATAAAAAAAATAAAAAAATAAAAAATAAAAAAAAAATAAATAAATAAATAATAATAATAATGATAAAACCCAAAATTATTCGGCTGGCCAATAAATTGTCCAAAATAAACTCAAGCTAAAGAGCACGCTCGCAGTCTTACACTTCAAACCCATTTCTTTTCGGTTTTAAGCCACCTTACTTATATCTATAAA
The DNA here is from genome assembly GCF_015104395.2 of Macrobrachium nipponense. Lineage (NCBI taxonomy): Eukaryota > Metazoa > Arthropoda > Malacostraca > Decapoda > Palaemonidae > Macrobrachium > Macrobrachium nipponense. Next base: position 36,738,460 of record NC_061096.1, read on the forward strand.
TATATATATATAATTGTCCTGGTCAGAACTTTTCAGGATATTAATGTAAACTGGACGTTGTCCGTCTGAAAGCTCAATAAATATTTACAACCGGTTTTTAATTAAAAAAAAACCTAAATGAAAATGCTTCGTTACACCCATTACCTGTTAACTACTGGTATTTTCAAGCAGATGATGGCAAAACATTTTCATACAATATGCGTCTAAAACGCTGATGCTTCTTACGAAATTCAGCCCAATTTGAATATATAAACCATCATTTTAAAATTTGCGCCGTTGATGATAATGCCCATTAATTAGATTTATAAAGACTGATGCTTTACAAATAAGGAAAGTACGCTTATCTTGTTACCGAACAATAGCCGAAAATTAGATTAAATCATCAAACATGCTTAATATTATAGACTAGATATTTCCATTGCTTTCGTACGAATTAGTAGCTTACATCATTATCATGATAACTGGCAATACCTGACCACACGCTCACTGGGTCAGAACTCGGGGTCAATCCCACGGGGAGGCAGGATATTATAGGCACTGTGGTGGTTACATATAGCAAGAAGAGCGTGGGGGTAGCTACCTCATAAGAAAATACTTGCTTATTAGCGGGTAATGTTTAGAAACCGCGAAAACAACACCAAGTGGTTTGTAAAATGGAAGTGTGGGAATCACAGCTTCGCCTGCTTATATTCTGAATGACCATACAGCACTTATACTTAGAAGTGAGTTTGTCATTATCTATGGATTTTATTAATATGTAATTTTTCATACAACCCAATGCTACGAAATTTTATCTGGAACTGGTTGTGAAAAATTTGGAGTGTTTAGCTCGCGTAAGCAGGTTTGTACACATGAACTCCCATTTCTCTCAAATACCTTCAATTATCGATTCGGACGTCAGCGGAATTTATTTGGGTAATAAATCAGCGCCTATATTAAAGAGAGTATATCCACATAATATATTATTCCAATTATTATAGTCCCTTCAATAAATCAAATAGTATCAATAATAGATTCTGCTGTAACAAGAATTTATTGGTATAATTAATCTATGCACTAACAATTGTATTTCAATGCCTGGACATTCTTAGGCGATATATATATTCGGGAGAGAGAGGTTTTGTTTACTAAAGTTACGATAAAAACTCACTGAGGCAGCCCAATCAAAACTTAACAGTAGTATGAATCTAAAATACTTTTAACTTGTCCATAGTATCTTTACGGTAATTTCATCACGAAGGTTGATTCAAGTTCCATCAAATATTTGAGGGTTGGTTCAAAAGACAGTATGTCGCCTGCAAGCCAAATTTCTTTTTAAAGTCAATATAAAAGACCCTATGGGAAAAGGTAATAAACTTAAACATTAATTTTTCGGTGCAACGTTCTCTTGTCTAAAATTTTACTCGCAGAAGATGAGAGGGTAAAAATTTATGTGATTAGTTCTACATTTCTTTATCCTTCGAACAGTTTGTTAGAGAATGGCCTGAATTAAAAGAGTTAATTCCATGATGACCGCAGGGGTGTACCGAGGAGCAATCCCTGAAACCATCTCCTTCGAATCGACCAAGCGGAAAATGGGCCCATTTACAGACTTTTTCTTTTACTCTTGTTCTTCTTATAACATCACTATTATTATCGTAGCAGACTGGAATTACTCCCGGGTATCTAGAAATTGAAATACACTCTATTAAAATAAACTGTATTCATAATCAATCTTGTCTTAGTTGGAATAAAAGAAAGTGGCACAATTCAAAAATCCCACATCACAAAACGAATGATGCCGTAAATTACTAAAAATGGAGTATAAAAAAACATTAAATTACAGTCACGGGCAAATGATTATATATATATATATTTGTAAACGTTATATATATCTAATATATACGTATACATATATATATGTATATTATATATATATATATATATATATATATATATATATATATATATATATATATACACATATACAATGCGATCAGTAGGAATTCATCCACTGATGAAAATATGAAGCAAAGTCCCAGTCAAGCACGAAACCCATATAGTATAATGAACAAAGTTAAATTCTTGTCCAACACTTCCTGAAAATGCGTACACTCCATCCATTATAACTTAATTAGCATACAAACGGGAGGGTAATTTTTAAGTCTCTCTCTCTCTCTCTCTCTCTCACGCACACACATACATACATACACACACATACACACATACATAACTGAGAGTAATTAAAGGCCTCTTGTGTTTTAGGCACCCGAACACACCGCTTTTGTTTTAATGAAAGACACCTTTTCGTCCGTTGTTCTTCCGCGTAAAAAGTAGCAGCAAGTTGGAATTTTTCTTAAAATCCTATTCAAGACGTCTCATATTTTCTTTATGATTTCTATAGAAGAAGTTTTATTTTCACTATAAATATTTTCCAGAGTAATATTTATTTTATTCTGACGCATTTCTTGAGCAGTGGGAACAAAAGCATCTTGAGTCACAGTACATTTTCTAGAAGCACACATAACACACCTCGAAATGAATCTGTTAAGTCAACTGAATGATTCAAGAATTTCGTCATCAAAATGGCCAGCTCTTCGATGAAGGGAGAAATGATCACGCTGCCTTTATAACACGCAGATTCAACTTTAACATCAGTTAACTAGTATTCGTGAATAAGACTATTTGGCACTGATACCAAACAGAAACGAATACGTAGACTTGTAATAAGTATATGACTTACATGCACAAGTTCCGTAGGTTAGTGCTAACCTGGCCCACCAGTCGACCCAGCTGGGAGTCAAAGAAAGGGCATGGGGCTAGAAGCAACAACAAGCACACCTCCCCCCCCCCACCCCCCCGCCCCAATAAAAGGTTCACAGACATATGTGTTATGTGCGTGTATATATATATATATATATATATATATATATATATATATATATATACATATATATATATATGTATATATATATGTATATGTATATATATGTATATATATATATATATATATATATATATATATATATAGAGAGAGAGAGAGAGAGAGAGAGAGAGAGAGAGAGAGAGAGAGAGAGGGAATACATATCAAAGAGAATAATACCAAGAGGGAAGCGTCTGGCTAATGTTCATTTACGCTTTCACAATTCGGTGCGTCGTAACGTTCTAGAACATAATTCAATTTTCTGTATGCGTTCTGTCCCTCTCCTCTAACAAGTTCCTGCGAAACGAGGCAGCCCGTTTACCCCTGGGCTGAAAAACATATTCGTAAAACGTTATATGACCCTTAAGCTACATTTGGAATATAGTTCTTGATTTCATTATCACTCTGCAATAAACGTCATTTACTGGAAAACGCTGGTATGAGTAAAGTATTGGAATAACTATGAACAGACCCAGAATTCATTTACTTTCCCTATTTGTAAAGAAAGCATCACTGAAGCGTACCTCAGTAATGAATGTACTAATAAACAACCAAACCAAACGTTTCACAGTATATTATCAATGATTCCATGACAACAGAATCTATTAGGCAAACAGAGATCCATTTAGGCTCATGCAAAAGTGAATGCATATTCAATTTAAACCAATGTGTTCCGGATTTCTGGGCTAATTTTATCCTCTCAAAAATCATTGCATGAAGCAACAGGTCGACCTATATTCTACCTGCTTCAGTATCATAGCAATTATTAAAAATATTACCTATGTAACGTTTATACATACATACATACATAACTTATACATACATCATAACAACATACATACATATATATATATATATATATATATATATATTACATATATATTTAATGCCCATTATACAATCAAGATTACCACATTACCATGCAACTGGATCAAATATTAAAGACTGAAATTTCTACCCTTTTGAAACAAACATTTAAATGTTAATGCGTGAGTGCTTTTGTGCGTGTTATATATATATTATATATATATATATATATATATATATATATATATATATATATATATATATGTGTGTGTGTGTGTGTGTGTGTGTGTGTGTGTGTATGTGTGTGTATGTATACACATAATATCCAATTACATCCCTTTACGAATGGTACGATTTGTACTTCTATCAATTTCCATTCAGTAGGGCCTTCGATATTTGATAATGGACAGTTCCATACGGCCAGTGAAATTACATCCATTGTTAACCTGTATAAGGCAACGGGCAACGATCTCTATACTACATCAACGAACTTTGTTTTACAACAATCATAACTCAGAATTGAAATCTAATATAGAGAGTCAATACTCACGCGTTCACTAACAAAATAAACAAAGTAAATAAATATACAACCCATTCTTAATGTAATACCCTTTACCTCTTCCTAATGAGCACCATATTCATTGGAAGCTTGAATTTCAAGTCAATGGGCGCCGTGGTCTATTCCATACGAATAAGGTTCACATCTGAATAATAATAATAATAATAATAATAATAATAATAATAATAATAATAATAATAATAATAATAATAATAATAATAATAATAATAAAAAAAAATAATAAATGTGGCGCCGTGGAGGAGTGGGTTAGGTCGTCAATAGACTTAAGTCAAGTTAAGCAACATTGGGGCTGGTCAGTCGTTGGATGGGTGACCGCTCTCCTCGGCGTTGATTCCTTGGGAAAGGATCTTTACCATAATTTCCTCAGTCTACTCAGCTGTAAATGAATACCTATCCCTGATGGGGTAGGGTCCAGCTATGGGTTAAATAGCAAAACTCAGCAATGATGGAAAGAAATGAAGGAATAAACGACAACGACGTAAATGGAACCTCTGGCAACAGAGGAGCTTCGTCCGGCAACCAGGTATTCAACCCAATTGTAGGGGAAGACGGTCAGGTACTTGGAGGTCGTCATCCAGCAACTGATCACCACAACGAAAGTAATCAACAGCCTGAGATTGGAGCTACAGAGGCAAAAAGGAAGAAATGGACAAGAGAAGAAAATAAGGAAAGGAAATATGGAGATGCTACATCAGAAGCAACCCGACGGAGAGAGGATATAGAAGAAGATTGGTCAACATCTGGAATGAGAGGAATAACACCCCCCAAACAGAGCAGAGGCTGGCAGACCAAGTAAGGAACATAAAGAAAAAGAACTGGCTCTCCCCAACAGAAAGAGAAGAACTGGAAAGGGAAATTACACGAAGACGAACTGAGAGACGATGCCACAGAAGACGACAGGGAGGATGAGGTATCAAACAACGACACACGAAGAAACACCGACGAAGTAACAGAGAGGACGGAATGGGTAGAAAAGATTAGACAATGGATGGAGCCAGATACAGAGAGAACAAAAATCCCCTCCATGAAAGCCTACAACAACAAGAAATTAAGGGAGAAAACAAGTGAGGTCAATGAAATAATGGGCCTAATACACACCACCAGTATCACAGAAACAAATAACTTGACATATGCAGGAGCAAGATTAGTAGCAGAACTGATGGGGATTCGAACACCAACACCACCGTCACAACCAACCCAACAGAAACCAAAACAGCAACCTCCTTGGGTAAAAGACGCCTGGAAAAGCAAATCATGGTGATGAGATCTGACTTGAGTAAACTGAAAGAGATGGCAGAAAAAAGGCTAAGAAAGCAAGAAAAACAAGGGATGGAACTCAACGAGAAAATACAAAGTACAAGAGTGGGGACTAAACAACACAATAGAAGATGTAAAACAGAGGCTTAAGGCCAAAGCACATAAGATCCAACGGTACATGAACAGTAATAAGGGATACCAACAGAACAAACTATTCGGAACCAACCAGAAAAGACTATACAGCCAACTAAGAGGGGAAGACAACCACCCAGAAATTCCTGAAGCCGAACCAAGTAAGAGACTCTGGGAAAACATATGGAGCAATCCGGTATCACACAACAAACATGCAACATGGCTCCAGGAAGTCAAGGAAGAAGAAACAGGGAGAATAAAACAAAGATTCACAGAGATCACGACAGACACAGTCAGACACCAACTAAAGAAAATGCCAAACTGGAAAGCCCCAGGTCCCGATGAAGTCCATGGATACTGGCTCAAAAACTTCAAGGCCCTACACCCACGAATAGCAGAACAACTCCAGCATTGTATCTCAAATCACCAAGCACCCAAATGGATGACCACAGGAAGAACATCCTTAGTACAAAAAGACAAGAGTAAGGGAAATATAGCCATAACTACAGGCCTATCACCTGCCTACCAATAATGTGGAAGTTACTAACAGGTATCATCAGTGAAAGGCTATACAACTACCTAGAGGAGACAAACACCATCCCCCACCAACAGAAAGGCTGCAGAAGGAAGTGTAGGGGCACAAAAGACCAGCTCCTGATAGACAAAATGGTAATGAAGAACAGTAGAGAAGGAAAACCAACCTAAGCATGGCATGGATAGACTATAAGAAAGCCTTCGACATGATACCACACACATGGCTAATAGAATGCCTGAAAATATATGGGGCAGAGGAAAATACCATCAGCTTCCTCAAAAATACAATGCGAACTGGAATACAATACTTACAAGCTCTGGAATAAGACTAGCAGAGGTTAATATCAAGAGAGGGATCTTCCAGGGCGACTCACTGTCCCCACTACTCTTCGTAGTAGCCATGATTTATCCCATGACAAAAAGTTACGTACAGAAGATGGATGCCGGTACCAACTCAAGAAAAGAGGCAACAAAATCAACCATCTGATGTTCATGGACGACATCAAGCTGTATGGTAAGAGCATCAAGGAAATAGATACCCTAATCCAGACTGTAAGGATTGTATCTGGGGACATCAGGATGGAGTTTGGAATAGAAAAAATGCGCCTTAGTCAACATACAAAAGGGCAAAGTAACGAGAACTGAAGGGATAAAGCTACAGATGGGAGCAACATCAAACACATAGATGAGACAGGATACAAATACCTGGGAATAATGGAAGGAGGAGATATAAAACACCAAGAGATGAAGGACACGATCAGGAAAGAATATATGCAGAGACTCAAGGCGATACTCAAGTCAAAACTCAACGCCGGAAATATGATAAAAAAGCCATAAACACATGGGCAGTGCCAGTAATCGATACAGCGCAGGAATAGTGGAATGGACGAAGACAGAACTCCGCAGCATAGATCAGAAAACAGGAAACAAATGACAATACACAAAGCACTACACCCAAGAGCAAATACGGACAGACTATACATAACACGAAAGGAAGGAGGGAGAGGACTACTAAGTATAGAGGACTGTGTCCCAACATCGAAAACAGAGCACTGGGGCAATATACTGAAAACCAGTGAAGACGAGTGGCTAAAGAGTGCATGGGAAGAAGGACTAATAAAAGTAGACGAAGACCCAGAAATATACAGAGACAGGAGAAAGACAGAAAGAACAGAGGACTGGCACTACAAACCAATGCACGGACAATACATGAGACAGACTAAAGAACTAGCCAGCGATGACAATTGGCAATGGCTACAGAGGGGAGAGCTAAAGAAGGAAACTGAAGGAATGATAACAGCGGCACAAGATCAGGCCCTAAGAACCAGATATGTTCAAAGTATGATAGACGGAAATAACATCTCTCCCATATGTAGGAAGTGCAATACGAAAAATGAAACCATAAACCACATAGCAAGTGAATGCCCGGCACTTGCACAGAACCAGTACAAAAAGAGGCATGATTCAGTGGCAAAAGCCCTCCACTGGAGCCTATGCAAGAAACATCAGCTACCTTGCAGTAATAAGTGGTACGAGCACCAACCTGAAGGAGTGATAGAAAACGATCAGGCAAAGATCCTCTGGGACTATGGTATCAGAACGGATAGGGTGTGATTACGTGCAAAAAACAAGACCAGACGTGACGTTGATTGACAAAGTCAAGAAGAAAGTATCACTCATTGATGTCGCAATACCATGGGACACCAGAGTTGAAGAGAAAGAGAGGGAAAAAATGGATAAGTATCAAGATCTGAAAATAGAAATAAGAAGGATATGGGATATGCCAGTGGAAATCGTACCCATAATCATAGGAGCACTAGGCAACGATCCCAAGATCCTGAAAAGGAATCTGGAAAAACTAGAGGCTGAAGTAGCTCCGGGCCTCATGCAGAAGAGTGTGATCCTAGAAACGGCACACATAGTAAGAAAAGTGATGGACTCCTAAGGAGGCAGGATGCAACCCGGAACCCCACACTATAAATACCACCCAGTCGAATTGGAGGACTGTGATAGAGCAAAAAAAAAAAACAAAAAACAAAATAATAATAATAATAATAGAGGAGATGCATTCATCAATGCATAATTGGTATTTGTTGAAAGTGTGTACATGAATTATGTTTATTTTAAATGAACAAGTTTTCTTAAACCCCAGCCCCGACACCGGACTTGCTCAATTTTCTTCTTTTTTATTTTAATCTATATAAGCTTCAATTAATAACAGAAAATTGGACCAAAATGATATCTATATATAATATGTACTCAGGACTCAACACAATCATATATATATATATATATATATATATATATATATATATATATATATATATATATATATATATATATATATATACATATATATACATATATATTATATATATATATATATATATATATATATATATATATATATAATATATATATATATATATACATGTGTGAATAACACCAGTTCATGAAATATATAAAAGGTAGACAGATATCTGACGTTACCTTACCAATGCTTCACGTATGAAAATTATTTTTATGTAGAACAACAGCTGCTGTTACATACCTGGAAAACAAAAAGAAATTGCAAGTCAGATACGACAGCATTTTACCAGTAGAATGCATCGACTAGTAAACGCCTATCACATTAGTCAGTTTACTAATACTACTTTCAAAATGTTGAAATATAAACTTTCCGAAAACTGCATCAGCATTAAGTAAGAATAAGAATTATGGCCATGTCTTTAATAAATACTAGTTTACAGTCAGTAAACAAAAACTATCAATAACTATATCAATAAGTAATTATGTAGTACTGAAGGAGAAAGCGATAAAAAGATGAGAAATATTCTAATACAACGTACTACATTGGCTTAAATGTGGATTAGATCACTAAGTTCAGAAAATGCTAAGATACATAAAGTAAAAATTTCCCATTTAATATAACAGAAGAATAAAAAACACAATTCATAAATGTTTATGAATAAATATGATGCATAAGGGAAAAACGAACACTATATTTTCCGTTTCTCTTTTGTTTACGGTATATTCAAACTACACATTCACCAATGCCATACATAAACATCCAGAATTTTAAAAATTTAGTTTTATAATATATATATATATATATATATATATATATATATATATATATATATATATATATATATATATATATATCGAATGATAAGAGAATTAAGGCAAACACCGTTTGCAACTAAAAATTAGTGGTATAAGGTAGGGATCACGAAAAGAGTTTGGAGTGACCGATACTTTTATCTGATATGGTGTGGAATTTTGATAGAGAAGAGCAGTGACTGTGATCAGGGAAAGTTATAGTCTTTTAAAGTAGAAACGTACAACTCTTTATTAACAAAGGCAAGGTAAATGGACTCGAGAAGGATAAATTAATGCAAGTTAGTTTAGTTGTGTTAGTTAGTTATGTTAAAAGGAAGTTTTCTTTTTCTTTTTTTGTAAAGATATCTGAATGAGGCAGTGATTTCGGAATGAAATCAATGAAAAAAGAAAGGTAGACGACGGAACTAAAGACAACAGTTGGAAGAGATAGGGAGTATAGAAAGCACAAATGTATGAAAGGATCCATAGCATAGTTACCGACTGTAAAAAAGAGAAAGAAGG
>NC_061096.1:36753295-36755795 GCF_015104395.2 Macrobrachium nipponense
TATATATATATATATATATATATATATATATATATATATATATATAATATATATTTCATAAGTTTTGCACCTGCAAATTTTTTATACTTTCAAATATAACGCAATACTATGAAAGAACGCAATACTATGAAAGACAGTGACTCGATCCATTCAACCATCAAGACAAACCAGATTTTTAACCCAAAAAGACATCGGTTCGAATCCTGGGTAGGGTAGGAGGGCTTACATATACTTCCTTATGGGTATGAGGCATCCCAAAGTATAGTGAATTTGATATTCATGAACCAAAAATTAATGCAACAACATTTGATGTGAACCTATAAAATGTCCTATTAAATAACAATGGACTATGCGGAGGGAGCACTCACCACCAGCTGCAAGTAAGTAATGGACACAACAGTGTTAATCATTAAATCTTTATCAGTATTCGTGCTCCGTATTTGGTCGTAATCAACACGAGGCAGAGAGAGAGAGAGAAAGAGAGAGAGAGAGAGAGAGAGAGAGAGAGAGAGCTGGGAATTTAACTCACGTCTCTAACAGTTAAAGTGGATCGTTCTGTGCGAAGGATCGAGTTGCTGTTTTCTCTGTCGTTCAAAGAGCAGAAAGGTGCTACAGGTGTGTTCATTTACACATAAAAAAAAAGAGTAACTACAACATCTATCAACGAAAACTTGGAAGATTTGCGGGAAGTTTTATCGAGCTGAAAACCCGTCATAATATCTTTCTAGAATTGCTTTATTATTATTATTATTATTATTATTATTATTATTATTATTATTATTATTATTATTATTATTATTATTATTATCAAACTGAAGACTCAACGCATGTGCTGCAGCCAGCATCAAAACACGTAAAATGATTTAATGAAAATATGTATAATTCTTGTTCTCAATATTATCATCATCATTAAAAACGAAGTCGACTGAACATCGCTCAGCATACTGCAATAGGTAATACTGCGAAACATCGCATAAAATAAAAACAACAACGGTTTTCGCAACGCCACTAATTTATTGTCCGACGTCCCCTTCATTCGCCCGTACCTCTCGCGGTAATTGGCAAACTTTAATCTTAATTGGTGTCATTTCCGCGTGAAAATATTTCTCCGGGAGCTTATAAATCATTTGCGGGGTAATTATGCTTGATTGTTCTTTAATGGCACCGCCACTTGAAAATTCCATTCCCTAGACACCCGCCCACTCCCTAGTGCCCACGAACAGGTGTGATTAATGAACAAAAACACAGGCTATGCTCTTCATGATTAATTTCTATTCCATAATAAATATATCTACGGGGTTAATTGTGTTTATGCAGGTTTCTGAAACGAAACTGACAGGATGATACCGGTTGTGGGAAAATACTATAATGGAAAACACTTCGCTGGTATGGAAAATAAGACAAGACAGTTGGGACAGTTCCATCTGTTCAACAAATCGGAAAAATGGTCGAGAATAAAGGTGAGATAAATAATGATAAGCGAATATCCATAAATCCATAAACACGTGAAAGACTGAAAGATATATATGTATAATTATATATATAATATAAGACTATACTATTATAATTATTTATATCTATATATATGATATATATAATATAAATAAAACCGTCAGCTAACAAACGGGGTACTAAGTGAGGAATCAAGAACGAAACTTGTAAAATAGGACTTTGTTAAAGTGAAAAGGACCCTACTGGCATAAAAAAAAAAAAAAAAAAAACATCTTTCATGTAAAAGCTTACAATAAGGTTGAAGAAATTTATTGCCGTGACAATGGAAACAATGGATATCGTGCTAAGATACTAAGTGCAAGGAAAAGGGAAGGACCGTATTGATGTACGGGATAGGTATAGCACAACGTGGGGCAGAAGACGCCATTTATTTAGAAGAAAATATCAATAAGCATCCTGAAAATGATTAATATTTTTACAATTAAGCACCACTGAGAAAAGACGAGATCTTACATACTGGGCCCCAAATATCAAATGTACATTAAATCGAGCCCCCCACCACCCAAAATTAAATTAGATAATCTCCGTAACTGGGGCGCAAGGCTCCATTACAGTAACTCGTGCTTATGACTGATATGGAGAGCCATCAGAATTCTTTACAGAATGTTCGTAAGAGGAAAATAAACACTCATTTGAATAATGGATGAAATATATAATGCCCTGAAAGAGCTGTATACATTAGGACACCCCGTCAAGTGCGTCATGGTAATCGCACGCAAGTCTTCCAAAGACTATCTATAAAAATCTTTCTAAAGGGGAAAAGTCATTTAAGTGTTAAGGAGAGTTTCGGGGACGATGCAAAGGAGAGACGGTACACTATTAACAGGGTGGGCGACCTTTAAGAGACGATAATGGTTTTATACATAATCTTAATAGGAGGAGGTCGAGGGTAAAATGCAACGAGCGGGATGACTTATGAGTCTGGGAGAAAGTGGGTGTATTTACATGAATTGGGGCATTTTTTTTTTTTACTTAATGCGATACATCA
>NC_061096.1:36758295-36765795 GCF_015104395.2 Macrobrachium nipponense
AAGGGAGGAGAGATAAACTAACGCAAAGATTAAAACAGGATCAGATAAACAAACATAATGGCCTAAGAAACTGGAAGACAGAAAAATTGATAAAAGTTAGCATAAACGATGAGAAAAAGTAAACAGAAACATACGTAAGAGATAGGACGAACTAAGACAGATTTTAAAAAATGGGGTGAAAGGACATTGCATTAAAGAATAAATGAAGAACCAGAATAAAAGCGAAAACACACACACAGGCGCGCGCGCAAAACCAGCCTATACGGAATCAGACAGTAAATGAAGACACTAAATATGTGAAGAGTATAAGAGAAGAAGCCTGGATGAACGATGACAATATAAATAACAGGAGACAAAGTACAAACAAAAACACAGGCAGAATGTAGAGAAGAATTCAAACTAAATCCGGCAAAACGAAGAGAGAGAGGAGAGAGAGAGAGAGAGAGAGAGAGAGAGAGAGAGAGAGAGAGAGATCAGAAGAGTTAAGTGGATCAACGAAGACAGGAAATCTCGCTCTTCTTCATAAGTATGAGGGTAAACACGGCTTTCACTTCTCCGTTATCCGCAATATTACCCTGAGTTAAGTAAGCAAAAGTTGTTATCCCTCTTGTGTATGCTTAGCCCGGACGGGGAGGGAAAATGTTCTGAAATCATTTTATGTTATTGCATAGCCTGTTACGTTTCAATGTTTGCTCACAGTCTCAGATTTGTTTATTACTTTTTTTATTCCTTCGTAATTCTTCCTGTCGCTTTCTATAATCGGTATTAAATTGCAGTCAACCAGCTTCCAGTATAAACTTCCTCTCTGAATACTGAAGTTATCATTTATTTGAAGAATAGTTATTCTTTAGAAAAATATTAAGTGATATACTGTTTGACTGTCAAGATTTCCGGGGCTTTGTTTTGTTTGTTTGTTTGTTTGTATGGTGCTTTGACGTTGCAGGGAACCAGTGGTTATTCATCAACGGGACCAATGGCTTTACGCGACTTCCGAACCACGTCGAGAGTGAATTTCTATCACCAGAAATACACATCTCTAACACTTCAATGGAATGTCCGAGAATCGAACTCGCGGTCACCGAGGTAGCAGGTCAAGACCATACCGATCACGCCACTGAGGCGCTAAATGGTTTTCGAGGCGTCACAACTGCAATGAGCTCGGCAATGGGTATAGTTTACATATTTTTTACATATTTACGAATTGCATCAACTGTAGAAATCTAGGAGTATGAATTACAAAAGGTATATATTCATTTTCCCACCAGTTCGTTTAATCTCCTAAAAGGGGGGTGACTGGAGAGAGAGAGAAGATAGCAATCATTGTTCTATTCATCATCTAAAAGCTGAATCAGGAAAAATTTAACAGCACAAAAATATATCCTCTGATTCATAACCATTTCATGTAACTACATATGTCTTATCTTTGTATTCGCCCCTATTTCAAAACGAAACGCGAAGCTTTATCAATATGATTAAATATATTTGCATATATACACATTCATTGTATATATCTATAAACGAACACGCAACAATTTTCAACATACTCTTTACATGGTTTTTCGATGTTCATGATTTGGTAGTCCATATGTAAGTGTTACATATAAATATATGGAATATGTGTTATTCCATATATAAAAAACTAAAAATTATGATTCATTAAAACCCGTGACCCAAGGGGTCAACCTGTGTGCTGGCAGGAGTGTGATCGGAACAGATAAGATAATGTAGGCTAAGCTTTGACGTGTTGTATCAATCAGCGACCTGGTTTGTAAGTCATCTGTTGTCATCAAATCTATTGTTGTGTGAACTGTTAACAAAGCTTTCTGCTTGAGAAACCAAATTGACCTATAACCACAGGCCGTCCTACGTGACTTGTAATCTGTGTCATTTGTGTGTATGTTCGTATGTCGAGCTATAGTTTGCTCACCTCTGATTTGTAAACCAAATTATATGTCATACTTCAGTTAGCATTCTCCATTGGAGGACCTGACAAACCTTATCCACACTTCATGATGTAAGATAGAAGAATACATCTATTTTTGTACTCTGTGTTTCAACACTAAAACCTTACATCAGAAAGAAGATACTGAATGAACTTAGAATTACCATCGAAGTCCATGATACTCCAACGAGGATGGGAGTCATACCAACCGACCTTAGCGTAAAATATCGCAGGTCCTTATAACCTTTGTTAGACGAAGGCACACCCCCTACACATACATAGTATTTACAACATTTTATAATACTATTCCGAATCTTTCTGGATACATGAAATGCTTTGCATTCTCAGTACTTTCCCCATTCATTCAACTTTCTTGCTTCTAACAGGCAACTTTGTCATCAGCTCTCTCACTGTGACGAAGCTTGACTTTGGCAGCCATGACAGCCTTCGTCTCTTTACCACATAAAAGATTATTGTAATAAAATTGAAAAAAAAAAATTATTCTCCTAATAAGATAAGGAATTGCAGAGTCATCAGTTTGGATTTCCATCAGCATGGTGAATACTGATGGTAATAATAAGAGGTACAATGAAGGAACTGAAAATAAGTTGAACACTGAAGATCTGGTCCCTCTACGGGTTTCCCTGTTTTACGTTTGTTATTTTTGAATAAATTCACGACGCTAGCTAATAAGGAGTAAACAACAAATTAAAATGTATAAAATATAATGTGCAAAGGAAAGAGTAAATCGAAAACTAGGACGTATAATAGAAATATCGTTCACATGCACTGTAAATGACAGTTATTCATCAGCATCTCGTATTCATTCCATAATTGAGGAGCAATGTTAGCTAATAATTAACAACCTGGGGCCTCTATATCATCTACTAATAAGTGTTCTAGTAATCGGCTGACTTGAGGTGTTAATAACAATCATTAATCAACAACAGGATGAGTTAATTAACGTTACTGAGCAATCATTGAGTGGTTAATAACAAGAGGAATTACAATGGAAGTGTTTAACTTATTTCAAGTTCCTGATCGGAAGTGGCAGTTTATCTTCAACTAATAACTCCATGGAATTACCTGTAACGGCCAAATGATGATAAGAGAGGCTCTTCATATGCGATGCTAAACAAGCAGTTTGGTTAAACTGAGAGCTCAGAAATATATGCACATATATTGCTACTGTTTGTTCGCTTGTACTATCCCACTAGTATGTATATTGAGAATTTCTACTATTGTATCAATCCTTCAATAATGGCATGGATATAAAGCCGAAACAGGTCAGGACTGACAACCTATCCTTAACTTTCCTAAGTCGGCTTATAAAACTTGTTACTTATAAGTGATATTCCATTACCTCTTCATCCTGATATATATACACAAACACGCACACACACACAATATATATATATATATATATATATATATATATATATATATATATATATATATATGCAGTCCAGTTCTTTTATTCCCTTCCATGCTTAAACACTGTACAGTTGAAAGACAGGTGTTCACTTTAGCTTTAGCATAATTTTACGAATTAGGTCTGAATATCCAGAGCGTGTCGTAGCTAATCGTCGAATGATCAAAACCCGCGATTAGAGGAGCCTCTCATCTCTCCAGCTTTCATATGCATATCCAGCCGGATGTTCGCGATTGATCTTCAATTGGGATCTAGAGAATCAAATGAGCGTCCAGATTAACCGACGAATACATTTAGTTAGTTTTAATTCATTCGTCTCAGTGGGCACGCGTATCTGCCAGTGATAACACTGAGTCTATTCTAAAGCGAACATATATTCATGTTTACTACTTTAGAATGAATTACGCTCTGTACGTATAATTAGATACAAACTTAAAACCCTTGGCTAAGACATCATTTAATCTTGAAAAACCACAAGTTTCGAGACACACTAAACTTCTCTTCACGTGAACGTAAAGGCAAGGATATTCAAAACTTCTGCTCCACCCGACCCCACTCAAGATTGAAAGATGTCTTCAGAAAGTGTTTTTCATTTGTAACAGGTTTTACTATATTTTCTAAGCAACTATGCGCCTTCGTCAGTGAAGAATTTACCCAACGATTATAATTGTTGGGGTAGTAACTTGTTATGATCTACTGAATGCAAGTGATAATTTACCGGAACAAAATGAGCATTCAGTAACTCACGCATTTGTTGAAGTCACGTGACTTGTATACGAAAATCTCTACTCCACCACGCAAAATTGACTTCTGGTATGTGAATCATATTTTCTCCAGTCATTTTATCTGCAACGTTATAGACGAACATCTTCAAACTGCATTTTAATAGATACATAAATAAACTAATAAACTCATAATTAAATTAATTGTCAATTTCTTTTTCAAGATGCATATCTTGCAAAAACATTACGATAACAAGAAATAATGACAAAAACAGGAAAATAATAAAATAAAAGACAACAATCTCAGTTAAATGACCTGTCAGCAAACATCGGCGCGATGACGCAATCCCTTCCTCAGACGATAAACTTGAGTAAACAAGAGCATCATTTCGCAGTTTTCAATGACTTCAGGTGATTAATTCAGGCGGAAAATCACGCCGGTGATTGAGCCGCGTTACCGAAGCCTGAGGTGACTTGGTATAGTCATTCCACCTTAGGTGATCATACAACTATAATTCTATTTGCATAACTCTGGGCTCCGGTGTCTTATACATTTGCAAAGGGAAAATAGACTGAATAAACAAGGTGTTAACGACACGCGCTGATATATTCCGAAATGTGCAAGAAATCTATCAACAAACGGAAATATTTGAACCAACAGGCTTCAAGTTTTCTATATTCTTTGTATGGATGTTTTAGGTCTGCTATAGTTTTAATTTGAGGAATGTACACATAATAGATACCATCCTAAAACAGCTCACAATTGAAAAACTTTAAAACTTTCTTTACCAAATCTTTACTAAAAAATTAATAATAATAATAATAATATTTCCCTTGCGCTTGAAGAGTTAAAATCCACTTCTGGTTAAGTAGCTTTACGTCAGAGAGCACCTGTCACCCACCAAATAAAGCGAAATTGCTTATGCCAAATCGCCGAGGCTCTCCAAGCAAATTGCAATGGCTGGAAAGTACTTCCAGGCTTTCACTTATCAAATAACGAAGACGTTCTTACAGTAATTGGGACTGGAATGTCTTGGGCTTATGATTCCTTCGGGAAATGGCCGAGAAAGAGTATGAGAAATGACGTAAAAAGATTCTAAGGAAGAGTTTCGACTGATCTGGAATTATAGGAAAAATTATCGTTTTTATATTGTTATGACGGTTCTAGATTCGAGCGAAAGAGACAGTCATTTACCTACATGGGTGACCATTAACACATGCCTGATTCCGTTGACACATACGCTACTGAGACCATTACTGAAATTTGCACCGGACCTAAACAGTTTAATGGGAAAGACATTAAAGTCACAACGACTCCCGATATGCCAATAAAGCGAGCAAATCCCATTTTTAGTACCTATAAACAGACTACGGATTTCATCTATTTCTATGTTGCTGCTTCTTCGTTGTGGCTTTCAGTCGGTGGTTTCTAGTCTGTGAAGTGCAGTCGACGACCGTTGACTGATCCATGACCTTTGAGTTTTGACATTTAGACTATGAATTTGGCTTTAGGCTGACGGTCTCTACGGCATCCGTTCTATGTTTCCAAGTCTATCTCCAGTCCTTGATTTCGGACTCATGACCGGAAGCCACGGATTACGTCCGGTCTATGACTTCCAGTGTGTTACTTCCTGTTTTAAGGTTTCTCTTCCGATAGTCCTATTACGCGAATTTTGGATTATTACTTTTGGTCCAAGGCTTCTAGCTCACGGCATTCGACGTATGACTTCAAGTCTAAGACTTCCAGTATGTAAGTCTCCCAATAACTTAGTTTCTGTTGAGACTTCTAGTCTCAGACTTCTATATCATCATGACCTTCAAGTCTAAGCCACCCAGCCCCTTCATTTTGGTTTATGACTACTACTCTACGGTTGCCAGTTTACTATTTCTGAACTCAGAATTCTGGTTGATGATGGACAGCCTATCATAAGTTCTGTTGCTCTTGTCACATACTCTTTGGGTTAAGATTTTTTTTATTTATCATGACATAATGACATAAAACTATAAGGAAAAACTGGTCAACTGTATAACATAACATTAGCAAATTAAATTACAACAGCTACCTGCTATCAAACTATTCACCCATCAAATCATTGAAGGCTAGATTTCACTGGTGGCTGTGAAGATGCCTAATAAAACATATATACTTGAATAAAGTTTCCTAAAATGAGGTCATTGTAGATGCGTATGTCTGCAAGGAATTCATTCAAAATATAGGTGTATATATCATATATATATATATATATATATATATATATATATATATAAGAATTGAACTATAAATGCACAGAATGAACGGAAAATGATTACTAAATTCGTCTCCTACGGAGAAAAAAAAAGAAGATAACCATTCGAATCATTATAATATTCAAATTTAAATTATCTAAACGTTCCCATTAAATCTTCGACGGGACTCAACATTAATGAGACTCTCTCTCTCTCTCTCTCTCTCTCTCTCTCTCTCTCTCTCTCTCATCATCACACCCATCGAGTTTATTCCTGGGAATAAGGAGTTCCTGACTGGAGAAACAAAACGCAATATATTTTTAAGAATAATTTAAGAAAAATAATGATTAACTCTATTTTATTCCTTTCGTCCACATATCCTTAAGTCCTACTCAACTGTTCTAGCCAAATGTTTCATCTAGAAGCAACTATACATCGAGAGAACAGACACTATAGGCTACACTCTACACATTTCCCTAAAATTGTTCAAACCTGAAGTATGAAAGAGTACTGCCACTGGTCTTCTTTCTATTCAATGTAACGAGTCCATTTTTCTAGGCTTTAGGAAGACCATTTTTTTTAAGGCTTTAGGAAGACCATTCTTTTAGGCTTTATTCTTCCCAAAGTTTCATTACCAGACCAGGAAAAATCTCATACAACAATAAGCAGTACAAGGAAGGGCTTTGTGGTGCTATAGAGGAATTCTTAGAGAGAGAGAGAGAGAGAGAGAGAGAGAGAGAGAGAGAGAGAGAGAGAGAGAGAACCTGCTTGCTCACATGGCATTCATCAAAGGGATCTATAGGGTTGCAAATACTCTCCCTTCCATTTGGGACTTGAGAGAGAGTGAGAGAGAGAGAGAGAAAGAGAGAAAGAAACGCAGTGGTCCCTCCATAAAATTCCTCGCCCACTTCCCCAGCGACAGACGACGGGGCCATTTCAGTTTTCCTTCTGTCCTTTGCGACCCTTCATTACTACGCTTGTGTCTCCCTTTAATCAATGCTTACTTATCTCCCCTTTACATCATTACTCTCTCTCTCTCTCTCTCTCTCTCTCTCTCTCTCTCTCTCTCTCTCTCTCTCTCTCTCTCTCTCTCTCTCTCTGTCCCTTTCACAAAGCAAGATTAACGAATCAAAACCCCCTCGTTATCGTTTAACGTCCTTATGGATTATTTTGAGAAC
>NC_061096.1:36773295-36795795 GCF_015104395.2 Macrobrachium nipponense
GACTAAAGAACTAGCCAGCGATCACATGGCAATGGCTACTGAGGGGAGAGCTCAAGAAGGAAACTGAAGGAATGATAACAGCGGCACAAGATCAGGCCCTAAGAACCAGATATGTTCGAAGAACGATAGATGGAAATAACAGCTCTCCCATGTGTAGGAAGTGCAATGCAAAAAATGAATCCATAAACCACATAGCAAGCGAATGTCCGGCACTTGCACAGAACCAGTACAAAAAGAGGCATGATTCAGTGGCAAAAGCCCTCCACTGGAGCCTGTCCAAGAAACATCAGCTACCTTGCAGTAATAAGTGGTACGAGCACCAACCTGAAGGAGTGATAGAAAACGATCAGGCAAAGATCCTCTGGGACTACGGTATCAGAACAGATAGGGTGACACGTGCAAATAGACCAGACGTGACGATGATTGACAAAATCAAGAAAAAAGTATCACTCATTGATGTCACAATACCATGGGACACCAGAGTTAAAGAGAAAGAGAGGGAAAAAATAGATAAGTATCAGGACCTGAAAATAGAAATAGGAAGGATATGGGATATGCCAGTGGAAATTGTACCCATAATCATAGGAACACTAGCCACGATCCCAAGATCCCTGAAAAGGAATGTAGAAAAACTAGAAGCTGAAGTGGCTCCAGGATTCATGCAGAAGAGTGTGATCCTAGAAACGGCGCACATAGTAAGAAAAGTGATGGACTCCTAAGGAGGCAGGATGCAACCCGGAACCCTATACTATAAATACTA
Source organism: Macrobrachium nipponense (assembly GCF_015104395.2). Taxonomy (NCBI): domain Eukaryota; kingdom Metazoa; phylum Arthropoda; class Malacostraca; order Decapoda; family Palaemonidae; genus Macrobrachium; species Macrobrachium nipponense. The sequence goes on from NC_061096.1 coordinate 36,774,056, forward strand.
CCCAGTCGAATTGGAGGACTGTGATAGACCCCCCAAAAATAATGATAATTATAATAATTATTATTATTATTATCATTATTGTTATAATATAATAATAATAATAATAATAATAATAATAATAATAATAATAATAATAATAATATTTACGAACAAGTCAAAGGTAACAGTTTCAATTTTCTATCCAACAATTCATAATGCTTTTCGCTGTCTGAATAACCAGGCCACCCCCACCCCCAATGACTTTCCATCCTCAAAAACACCCCCTTCACCCACCCAACCATCCCCCCCCCCCCATACCTTTCCCTCCTCAAACCCCGACTCCACCCACCCAACCACCCCGTATAATCATTTCAAGACTAAATACCAACGCCTGAATAAATCAAGACAAATATGTTTGGCATTTCCAGGCATTCCCAGACTCCCAAATAACTCTTGCACATCCGCAGCTCCGGAATATTTGACTTCAAAGATAATGACGATGATGCTGATAAGCAATGATGATAATGGCGGCTACGATGACTTTGATGCCGCGAGCATCAGTAAGAATGAGCGCGACGGATAACGGGCGAATATGAATTCGTCCGAATGCACTCATACCCGACCGGAATTGGGCATAAATCATTTTGGAAATGCGGATGAAGTCGGACGTTTGGGGACGGGAAATGGGCTTCAAAAGGACTTCAGGCAGATTTCAAACATATGACCGACATCAAACTGGGCAGACGGCTCGTTTTAAGCGAGTGATTCGGGGTAAAAGTCACAGCTCGAAAGAAACAGTAATCTAATCACACGCGAATGACCCACATTTGTCTTTAGCTCATACATCTCACAAGCGAGGTGAAACGCGACATAATAATAATTATTAGTAAAATCGCTGAAACAAATTCATCTTTATTTGATGTACATGACTGTATGCATTAGGCTTTATTACAAGCATACACGCATCATTACATATATATATATATATATATATATATATATATATATATATATATATATATATACATACATATATATATATACACACATATATGTATTGCTCCATAATAATAATAATAATAATAATAATAATAATAATAATAACAATATTTCTTGCATTTGTCCGAGGATGAATTTACGTAACCCATTTTTGAATGATAGTTAACTATTGTCTGAGAACGATAATGTTAACATCTCTCTCTCTCTCTCTCTCTCTCTTCTTTGACAGAGAAAGGGAATTTTAAAAAACTACTCGATTCGAAGCCATACTCTGAAAAACAAAACAAAACAAAGATAAAACATCGTAGTGGCGACGCAGTTTTATGCAAATCAACGAATCTTTAATGAAGGACTCCTTCCACTACAATAATGGGACATATTCGAATACTCTGGATGCAAATTACATTAGAGATGGATAAACACTTTACAACAGAGGTGACAGTTGTTCGGGTAAATTCACTCTTAAGCTCACAATTTCAATCTCCATGGATAAAGAAGCAATAAAGCAGATAAGAGAGAATAACATAAGGTTTATCAAAGGTATTGGATTAAGTTTGTTGCTAATCTCAAGGAAACCAAAGGATGAACCTTGGTTCTCAGGACAATTAGATGATCAATACTATTTGCTTTAAAAGGAAGCAATGTATTACTAAGGGCCTTAAGGCATCTAACCAAGAGAAAACAAACTAAAGAAATCCATGTAATATTTCACTGAACTAGTTCCTTTGTATAGTTAGAATCCTTCAAATCACAAAGGCTTGAAATCAAGTTAAGGAAATCTTGATGGTAATTATCAAAGCAGTCTAAAAATTCAATACCCTTTTGAATAAAAAAAATTATCTTAATAATACCGTCCACCAGGAACAATTGTTAAGGGGATGATCATATCCAATCTATTAATTAGTGGAAAAGGGTGAAACTATTAATTCTCGCCGTGAAATTTAACGGAAATGAATTTGGACTGTTAATGAGCACATCTATCTTGCAGTGCATTATCTTCTACATTACTTTTCCCTTTAAATGTACGAGAGAGAGAGAGAGAGAGAGAGAGAGAGAGAGAGAGAGAGAGAGAGAGAGAGAGAGAATAACAGTGCTGTTAAGCAAGCCATACCATTAAAGGACTGAATCGCTGATTTTGCCGAAATTGGCATGAACCGGCCAATCTTTAACGTGTATGGGTGTGTGTGTGTGTGTGTGTGTGTGTGTGTGTGTGTGGGGGGGATAAAAATGACAAGCCCGGCGAGACTAGCCAGTCTGTGGTGTTTGTGGGGATGGACTAGCAGGACGACTGGGCTGACCCACCTATTTTGACACTTATTTTATTGCTTAACCTTTCAGTAGTCTGCAGTTTTGTCCCACGCGGTAGTGTCTGCAGGATTGCCCCTTGCGGTAATAGTGTGCAGTTTTGCCTTATGTAATATAAGTGCCCAAGTTGTGGTGTTTTGATTTATTTCTCTTTAAAGGAGACTAAGAAACGTTGCTAGAAACCTTAATGTTGTAATTAACCTTTCTTCAGGAGGTAGAGGCTTCCTCATTACTGTATCTTTCTTTGTTATTTTTGGAGACAATGAATAAAAGGTCTCCGAAGACATTATCAGTCAATCTAAAATAATTTCCATAATCTTCCGGGTTCTTTTCCTTTAATTCGTTCCATAAATTCATATGATAACCTTTCTTTCTTAGTCATGGTTTCACCCATACTTTACATCGTTTCTTGCATATTTCATGTTCGTAAGTGCAATAATGATAATATCATCCTGCACTTATCTTCCTTTTACTTGGTGTCATGATTTAAAAACACTTACTATATCAGGACACTATAGGACTGAAAGGAACACGGCCACTGCATATTAACTCTGCCCTCTCAAAATATGGTAGAGATCTGCATGTATGGACAATACCCAAGCGGACTGGAGCGCGCGCTAATCCTGGCAGGACAAACCCAATGCTAGTCTTCAACTAGCTTGTCAAGGAACACTCAGGTAAACAATGCTTAAAGTATACTCTATTTGTCTAGAAATTTATTTAGTCAAGACACCATCCACCATTAATTTACGTTTAGAAACTTAGAACTCGCCGTTAGCATCAAAGAATAAAAACCAGCAAGTCCTTTTCAAAAATTATAAAAAGTCATGAAAAAAAAAATTATGCAGTTTACCAGAATACGTGTAAATTACTTTAATTTTTCAGCTTGCGTTTGCATCGTTCGTTGCATGAACTACTTATCTTCAAGAATACACTTACGGGAACATCAAGTTAAATTACAAAGGAATATTGTCCATTCAAGAATCTCGCTGATGTTATACTATGTCGTGTACAAATCGACCTCAGGTCACGCAACGTATGAAATTCGAAGATATAATATTATTCTCTCGTATGAATAAACATAATGTAACATAAAAAAAATTATCTGTACATATCTTACCTCCAGAAATTTACTACAATTAGATTAACAATACACAATAAGAAAGAAATTAGTTATGAGAAGAAAATTGCATGAAAATAGATATATCTTAAAATTAAAGAATCAAATAGTCTTGCAGATGCAAAGGCAGTGAAGATTATGCTTATTATCTCTAATCAAAAACTATATATGAATTGTTGTAAACAAGATTAAATCCAATAATACTTGCATGATGCCTAATTGTTAGTTAAAAGTTTATTAACTTATCTAGCAACTGGCCAATGTATAAATTCTAAAACTATTAGATACTGAATCTAGCAACTGACTGACTGTGAAATCAAGCAACCTTTTGCATTTTACTCGAATCATTTGATAGCAAGTAAGCTGCTATTGATGTAATCATTAGATTTTACATTATGTGATCTCTCTCTCGGCGCTAATTCATCTTTCACATACGGGCTCTTGATGTGTGGAATTTCACGAATAAATCTTATACCTTTTCACTTGCCCTATAGGAATTTCCGTGAGTTGTGAATAACAACAACAATCTTGAGAAAAATAACTTTCACATATCACCTAAAAGCTTGTAACTCTTTGCGTCCACAAACTCTATCGCGAAGAGATCTTTATCAACCTCATCAACCTGCCTATGGTGTTATCAGCTTGGCTCTGAATTCGAATTTTATCTTTATAAAATCTAAGAAACATTCTCAGGAGAAATGGTGAATGAAAAGGGCGGCAAGGGATCGTATCCATAGCTTTTTATGTAAATTATTTTCAGGACAAATTCTCGAATAATATCTTTTCATCTCATATATAGGTTCTTTAAAAGCCAGCCTTTATACATGCTTAATCTTAGTGATAATAATAAATAAATGCAATTCTCGGTATTAAATAATGGAAATTCTTAATTAAGGCCTTAGATCTAAGATGAAGTCCAGTGCAATAAAATCAAGCGTGAGAACGAAACCAGTCTCATTTCTATCACTTCTATCAACATGCGCTACGAACATGCAAATGTAAACATCAGACGTGTGTGTCTGTGTGTGTGTGTGTGTTTCGTGGTGTGCTTTAAGTTCGACAAGAAACGTTACAAAAACCCAGCAACGTCTTCCTCTCGTGATCCGAAGGGGCTAGAGCCCACAACAGCATAATGGAGGTAATGGAAACTGAGAACCAATACTCAAAAGCATGGCTGGTACCCATCAAAGAGCGACAGAGGCATCTCTGTGGAACTCGAGTGGCCGTCTGTCCCATAACGCGAGTTGCCGTAGCATTAGCATTGGGACGTTCTATTGTAGCTATTACTCCGCGGTTTCCCTCTTTACATAATTTTACTTTTCTGTTTTACTCCCCCGGTGTTGTTGGCTGTTTATTTTGACTTTTAAAGGCTTATTTATTTAAACTGTTTTTGTTTTAAATTTGTTCAACATTTTCCAATTCCTTATGTATGCTATTACTAATACGTCAGCTTGACGCAATAATATACATTCAGAAATCAGTACCAATTATGTAAAGAAGAATCATGCAGAGGGCATAATGAATATAAAGAATTTCTAAATACGACACTGACAATGTTAAGAATAACTATTTAACTAGAAATAACCACGGGAATGTACTACAGAAAACCTATTAATCCTAAAACAGAAGCATTACTCATAGGACCCTTTACAAATAAATTTGAACTAGCATATTTGGAAGGAATTAGAGTCAAGACTCTTGTTAGTAAGAGATTTTTATGTTATATGCTAATGCATTGTTACTCATTTGCATATATAACGCTGTCGTGTTTTGGATGCGAATATCTGGAAAACCTCGTCTCCATACAAGTGAAGTTTAATTGTTAAAAGAGCAAATAAGAAAAAATGTATGGGGTTGAAGTAATAAGATATACAAAGCATTATAAAATAGATATAATTAGCTAGAGAACATAAAGTAGGGGTATATATAAAACAAATATTGATCATAATTCATGTGTTCATAGGTCAGGTTAGGTAACAGGCCCTGAGGAGTGGAGGCCACTTGGTCTGATAGGCCACATTGCTTTTGCCTATGTTAAGGAAGGAGACGTGAAGTTAGGATTCCTCCCTGTATTTCAAGTTATGATTTATGTAGCCATGGGCTAGGTTAGGGAGGTTGGGACTGGTAAAACCCGGTGCCCTAGTTAAGATTTGGCTAGGATGTATATCTGTATTTCCCTCGTTTTTTTATACTACCCCAACGAAAAATAAAGTTCCTAATGTGGTCACTTAATGAATATCTATAGGTGATAGTCTATCTTAGTCCATAGATTAATTAAGATCCTTTCCAGCATGTAGGAGTTAAGATGACAACTTAGGCAGGACAGACACAATGGGCTATTTCTCTTAATACATATCTACATATGATGGTCAAATGAAGGACAAAGATCCCTTGAACACTTTAGGAATGGTAATGACAAGGTAAGGGCGACGGTATACTGACAGACAGATTGTTATATAGATTGACAGACAGACAGAGACAGACAGACACAGTGATGGCCAGGCAGACAGACAAACAGATGAACGAAGTTAAGAGCTACAGTACCCCTGGCTTTGAGGGCATGGGAATGAAAACAAATAAATAAACTACAACATAAATAAATCCGTATATCTGAATGCCAAAATACCAGGAAAATATAAATGAAAAATGTATAGGGAGTCCAGGTTGTATTAGTTACTCTCAAACTAACAAAAGACTATTCCCTGCTTACAAAGTTCACAGTTTATGTCGAGAAAATATGTACAAAGAGGAGAAAATCACGGCAGCATAAAATGGAAAAATGGCCTGAGAAGCATGCACACACTCGTCCGTATCCCAAACATGATGATGAAAGGAGAGTCCATTAAAGCATCTGAATTTTTCATCCACACAATCGAGACCCATATCGCAAGGAAATCATTCTCGTAAAATCGCATCCATGACGCAACAACCCTCTGGCAGAAATGAGGTCAAATCGAAAGATTTCATTAAATGGGGTTAAATTACATGGCGACAACATTAATAATAAACTTCTAAATTTTATCATATCACAGAAAACCCAATCACGTCGACTGTCAGTGATATGTAATTCAATTAGCTAAACCTAACTTGCGATCCAATTCTAATGAAAACCCAGCAAATTTATTCTATCTCAGCGCCAGAGAAGGAACGTCAGTCACAACCGCAAAAGAAAAGGGAAAATTCACTCAATATTTTCTACTAAAACTGCAACGGGACGAAAAAAATACAAAAACAAAGGTAAACTAACTACCACCATGAGGCGAGACTTCCCTGGCAATCCAGCAGATATTTTATTTAGGGTGAAATCTGCCCGGCTAGCCTCCCAGATCTCTGGACAAATCACCAATTGACAAAAATTCAACTTGGTTCTTTGTTTTTAGCTCAATAGTAATTACCAGAACAACCAAAATTTTCGTCAGTAAATCGGCTTCACGTATTTCCACCGAAGTATTTAAGTCTTTTCATACCACGAACTGATAGCTCAAATGTATGCATGCCTACGAGGGGATAAAATACCGGAATTCAGACTAAATAAACTTACGGTCAACATCAAGTAAAATCTGTTGACTCGACGATTTTGACCTTATTGTAGAAATTATGTAATCAAAGTGAAAAAACGCGCACAAAATAAATGAACATACAAGTAAAATGGCTATAAAACAATGGGAAAGATTCCTTTTTGTTGAAGTTCATCCGAACACATTAATTATCATGATAATAAAAGTGCCAATTATAATAGGCAAGGTTTCACTATAATAAACTATAGAAATAGAAAGATAAAGTTCGACACCAGCTTACGAAACTAAACTAGACTCTCTAATATACAATTCTGACGGAAACATTTCGCTATTAGTTAGAGAGAGAGAGAGAGAGAGAGAGAGAGAGAGAGAGAGAGAGAGAGGAGAGAGACGAGAGACGGAGGGGACGAGATGGGAGGAGAGAGGAGAGGAGGGGAGAGAAAGTTTGCCGGAGAGAGAGAGAGAGAGAGGAGGGCCGGCAGGGGATTGGGAGGGGAGGTTGGAGGGAAATAAGCTTCAAGCTATTTTTCGTCTTGTTAATCTATTCCATTTCAGGAAACACTTCGACATGCAAATCCAAACGAACCAATGTGGAAATGAACGAAAAAATTCGATCCGGAATAAAGTTACCGTTGCTCTGCTTTAAAAGAAGAGCAGAGCAAGAGGAGGGAGAGGGGGGGAGGGGCTAGAGGACAGTTTTCAATTTATATCAATTTATCGTCCATTTCTGTAATGCTATTCCATTTCATTACTGCATCGATAATCGGGCTTGGCATCATAACCGGATTACAGAGGCTGGTATTGTGATCGGTAACTGAACTGGTACAATATCTTGCTTCAAAGGAAGAGAAATCGAGATTATATTTTGATCATTTGATTATAAAAACTAACTGTAACAGGAAATGTTTTAGCATCGACTATGCTATTCCCCTATCTTTCTCATTTTGAACGCAGACACACACACATACAATATATATATATATATATATATATATATATATATATATATATATATATATGTATATATATACAAACACACAAACATACATACATATACGTACATATAGGTATGTATGATGCATTCATTCTTTTTGAGGTGTGGGAAAAGATGGAAAGAAACATGTGTCAAGGTTTTCGTGTAAAATGAGATGGTTGAATAAACACCACGAAAGGCTTCACCCTCCATATATATATATATACACACACACATATATATATGTGTGTGTGTGTGTGTGTGTGTGTGTGTGTGTGTGTGTGTGTGTGTGTGTGTGTTGGTGTGTGTGGCCGTGTTCATGTGCTGATGGACTTAAGGGTTTATTTCAATAGAAATACCTTAAGTCATAATTTCTAAATCCTATTCCGCTGATAAAAACATATCCTCCACAGAAAGCGAACTCATCAACTACCTCACTAACAAGCATATTAAGCATCTGTAAATTGGGAAGCCAGAATGGATAGCCCCAAATACTGGAGCAGTATTTGCCAATATTCGCCAATATTCTCTGTGATTCGCCCAGCAATGCCACGCATCATTTACCGAGGGAATTTTATTATTATTATTATTATTATTATTATTATTATTATTATTATTATTATTATTATTATTATTATTATCATATTAACGATGATGAAAATCTCATAATCGTATGTCACTAAAATGGTGAAGAAATCCACATTTATGTCATTGCAGATATATGTGAACATTATGCATAAGACTAGAGGATTCGTAAGCTCCCAATTTTTTTTAATCAATTTTTAATATATTTTCACAGTGAATTTCGTTATCATTATCATTATTATTAATGTTATTATTAATGCAATTATACAGAAGACTAAGTAGTCGTTCAGTAAAGAAAGCATACCCATAATATGCCAGCATATTATGCGAGAGGATTAAAAAAAAAACAATAATGTTGAAAAAATACGAACATACAAAAATGGAATTCCCAGGAAACCAACTTGTATTTGTGACTTTTCAACATCAGTATTTTCAGGCAAGGTCTCCCAATTAAAGATTATATACCGAGATACGGGCAGTCCAACCGGGAGGAGCAATGATTAAATAATAAGAGTTGGAGTAGCATGGATAAAGAATAAAGAACATCCTTCTGTCTGATAACAATGGAAAAGGACAAGAGTACCTGGCAACACATGATATCACTTCAAGTTATTTCTAATAGACATAGCCAATAATATTTCAGACCCTATTCCATTCAGCGGTTTTGAAATAAGTAAAGATCTGCAGTCGAAGAAAAAATGAGGAGCAGGACGTCAAATGAAGACCTGATTGATGCTTGATGATCAGCATGCATTAATACGTAAACCGTCTACCTAACAACAATAATTTAGGTCGACTGGAAGCACACAAGGATTAGAGATGCTTAGGGGAATTAAAATGATAATAATAGGAAGAAATATTATCATAATTATGGAAAAATATTATGAAAACAGCCCCCCTCCCTTTTTTTTTTTTTAAATGTACTAACATAGCTTTGTAATAATTTTAAACGGGTTGCAGCACATACGAACGTTAAATTTGTCCTTTCTTTTACTATGAAAAAAAAAAGACTCCTCATTTACTTGAACACAGAATGATAATGGAATATAATGTCGAAGGTAAGAGGTTGGTGGGAATTATCATCTTCGCGAAGCAGTTTAACGAGATCACGTTTCTGAACTGCCAGGCAGCGCTCACCCGAGGGATTTTTTCCTTAACGAGGGAGAAAATGATTAAGGTAAAGTAGAAGAAGTTGGACAGCTAGGTAGAAGAGAATCAATAAGAATAAAAAAAAATTCATCTAGGGTTGATGTGGAAGGGACCGTTTCAAGAAACATAGGGTCACAATGAGACCTGGGAGCCGACAGAGTGGAGAAAATATCATATATGAATATCGGTGTTTGATGGATGTAATGCAAGCAGTTTAATTGAATAATATCCCACACTGACTACTTCACGATCAACTGAAAAATTGTGAATAGGAGTAAAGCTGCATACTGGCCTATTTCATCATTACAGTTGATATAAATCTAAATAATAAATAGCGTGATATGAATACAATTAAAGAATAGCATAATATAAATATAGAGAACAAATAGCATGATATAAATCTAAATAACGAGCAACGGAACGGAATATGAGTATAAATAACAAATAACATGAAAGGTGGCAAAGTAGTTTAATCAGTAATGAAAACAATATATATACACGTTTACAGCCTACCAAAAATAATAAAAACAAAAGATATAAGTTATGGAGTGAGAAAAAATAAAATACCACATCTCCACTATGACGAGAGTTAAGTATATAGTGGTTTATAACTGATGCTATGATGCTAAGAGGTTTATTTCTACACCCTTGAACTTGGGATGAAGGGCCTGATGTACAAAGGGTAAAAGGTAATATTATTCACTACGAAAATCATGTTTAGAAAAAAAAAATTAATATTTAAGACAGGAAAAATTTACTCAACGCTTTCCAAAAAGCAATACAAATAAAATTAAGAAATATATTTAATCAAAGATTGAGAATATATTTAATAGTCCTACTTTGTCGATTTACTGAGTAACACGCACAAATTTTTTTCTCGATATCCGCAAATAAATGAATCAAGTTATATATATATACTATATACATATATATATATATATATATATATATATATATCTATATATATATATATATATATATATATATAGATATATTATATATATAATATATATATATATTATATATATTATTATATTATATTATAATACAAAACCAGAAATCGAGACGACTACGTACAGCAGACATGAAATCAACACGTCTCTAGCTGGCTGAATGGACAGACAATGTCAGCTATTAAGTAAAAAAAAAGTATAGGTTCAAATCCTGGCCGGGGTATACGCATTCATCATACATACAATAATTCTCTTTAAATCTCATACTAACGAATTACATATTACAGAATAAAATTTGATACCAAACAAGAGCTCAGTTTGCGGCCTGGAATCTGTACCAATCACGTCCAGCGAAACTAATCGATAGCCACGAACGCAAAAGGTTTCTCAATGCCGTGAGAGCCGAATGCGAATTTCTCGCTTCCAGACAGTTAGTTACGAATGGCAAAAAGCTCCTTATGTATGTTCCTGAATATTTGGCAATATAGGTCTCAAATTAAAGGGGCTGTCTCTATAAGAAGACTCTAATGTGATTTTCTATATATACATTATGCGTGTATATATATTTATAAATAACGAAAGGCGTATATTATATACACCAATAGAAGCGTATAAACGATCAATGGTATACGCGTGTGTGTATAATATATATATATATATAATTATATATATATATAAAATATATATATATATGTATATATATATATATATATATATATATATATACATATATATTCTTCAAAAATCACACTAGATGCACGCGACTTCATTAAAAAAGCGAATACCACAGGAAAATGATAGTCAGAAATCCAAGCGCTTTCGTGTTTACTAAGACATTGTCAAGGAACGAATGAAATACAATTGGAGAGAAAGTTATCCTGTGGTTATTAGTGTATATATATTATATATTATAGGAATATATATCTATATATATATATATATATATATATATATATATATTAGTAATATATTATATATATATATATATATAATGAGAAGGGATCGGAGATTTTTCAGAGAGGATACCCTTGAAGTGCAGAAGTGGAAATGGAAACGAAATCCCTCACATCCAGAGAGATCAATCGTGTACAGGTTAAGAAGTGAGTACCGCAATGTCTGTAAGGTGTGGGGTTTTGAATCACTGCTGATGAGCCTGAGTAGGTGTATGATGCAGCAAATGCTGTGGAGGTTTTCTATAAAAAGGTATTTATCGGCGACCCTGCGGCAAAATTATGAGTGTAACTATGACCAATTCCTTGCTTCTGGGGGCACTCCCTAGCATGTGGAACCCCATACACACACACACATATATGTACAAACATATACACGTATATACGAGTATACATGCTCTTATACACAATCATTCATATTTATACAATAAAATACACACACACAATCACACAAATACTCGTACATATACGTGAATGTAACAACACTCCTTGAAGAGAGATAATCAGAAAGGAATGCGAATCAAGAGACGTATTAATAAGAAGAGTGAGAACAAGACAGTATCCCGAAGAGAGACCGCTCCTTTTAAAAGTGCTGATTTGTGTTGATGCTGTAGGTGCGTGTGACCACTACAGTAAAAGTAAAATAAACTTTTAGGGTGCAAAACAGTCTTCTAACTCCCCAAGGTGCAAAGAGAGATCCTTGACAATGCGAAAAATAACAGACTTTCATATTTAGGAATGATTTTCTATTGGAAATAGACTTACCAGGTTTCTTCTTGGGTTGTTTCTTCGGCTTCTCCTTTCCTGCCATGTCTATTCTTTATCTTTGTTTCCAATCACTTTCTTTTCTCCTTTTAATTTTTCTCTCGCTCTCTCGCGTTCTTTCTTTCTTTCCTTCCTTTCTCTCGCTCTGCTATCTCTCTCTTCCTCTCTTTCTCTCTCAATTCCCCTCGCTCTCCCTCTCTTCTCCCATTACTCTCTTCTCCTTCGAAACTTACCCATCGTAGCCATTTTCGGGACGGCTCCCCCTGGGTCCTAACCTCTTACCCCCTGGGGCAACGGCAACAGGTAGGTCGCAAGAAGAGAGGCACGTTAACGAACGTCACCGGGGGGCCACAAGTTTTAAGACTTCGGCAGGTGGTGGTTTAGCCCTTCGGCAGGTGGTGGTGGTGGTGGTGGTGGTGGTGGTGGTGGTGATGGTGGGTTCTCCCTCTGCAGGAGGGCGTTTCTTCCTCCCTTGCGGCTGCTCCCGTTTCAGAACCAGCTGGTCAGAGAGCCACCTGTTGGACCCAGACTCCGAGAGGGACGGGATGAGGCGACGCCCTCCCCGCTTCGGATTAAAAAATGATCCTCGTCTAGGGAACAACAGACACAATAAAGGTTCACTCGAACATATCAATCGATAAAAAAGGAAACTAAACTGAGAAACAACACGATTTCTTTGTTTTACTCGAGGAGACCACCAATCGAACAGACGAATAGCGGCTTCGACATGAAAAATGTTGGATTTTCCGAGTTTCTATTTCTTTCTTTATTATAATAATCTTTACATGGAAATCTGGGACAGTGGCATGACAAGACAGGAAAGGTAAAACGGAGAGACGTCTGGGTTGGTCGAGAATGGAACTGTGTAGCCCAAGGAATCTTTCGCTTTGTTTATGGTTTTCTTCTTCGTCTTCTTCTTCTTCTCGATGTGTTCCTGTGGGAGGAGAAAGAGGCGGCTCTAAGAGCGCGGCAGCGGTATTTCCCTTCTGGACTGGGATCAGAGAGCGACTGGCGGATACGGGATGCTTTTCCTCCCTTGCCACCCGAGGTTGCCTGGTTTTCCTCTCTCTCTCTCTCTCTCTCTCTCTCTCTCTCCTCTCTCACCTCCTCCTCCTCTTCGTCACCAAACATATACCTTTACAGATTTCAATTCTTCTCCTTTTCATGCTTTTCTTATACTTCTTAATGACTATACTTTTTCCTCTCTCTTTCTCTCTCTCTAACTCTTTCTCCGCCTCTCTTCCCGTATACCCTTGACCATTTCGTCTTCTTTTCACGCTTTTCTTTTACTTCTTAATCAGTCCCTCTCTTTCTCTCTCATCTTCCTCCTCGTTTTGTCTATTTTCAGTTTTAATTTCTTACAGTTTTTCTTTCACCTTTTAATACTCATTTAAAATCTATTCTCTGTTTTCGATTAAAAACGTTTCCCAACAAATTTCATTTCTCCTGCTTTCTATTGTCTTTTCTTTTAATCACCCTTCTATTATGAACTCCTATCTCTCTCTCTCTCTCTCTCTCTCTCTCTCTCTCTCTCTCTCTCTCTCTCTCTCATACTTGATCGGTTCCCCTTTCTTCCAAGCATTCTTGCTTTGTATTTTTGTTTCGGAGTCACCCCTGCAATTTTACTTGTTGCTGTTCTATTGGTTTCCTCCCCTTTCATGAGAGAGAGAGAGAGAGAGAGAGAGAGAGAGAGAACGAGAAGAGCATGAACGGAGATAACCGAGAGATGGAGAAGAAAGGAGGAGAGAGAGACTTCCCTTGGCTGCTGTGCTAACTGCATATGGTCAATTCTCTCTCTCTCTCTCTCTCTCTCTCTCTCTCTCTCTCTCTCTCTCTTCCTTTCGTTTCTTGCGTTTTTTCCATTTTTCTCATTTCATTTACACTATATGAAACAATCCAATTAACCACGTCAACCTAAAAATACAACAAGGGCAGAATGAGATTAGGTCGTATAGCATTTACTTCCAGGGCGGCCCCTTGGACAAGGTGTGATTCCTGTACACCTCTCTGGGTAGGGTGCAGCTCAATAGCTTTGTGGATGTCCATTTCGTCAAAGTGGAAGAGACCTCTCTCCAAAATAATAGGCGCAGTGGTGGATATATTGGGCAGACCTAATTCCTTACTTGTGCAGATTAATTATAACCCTAAAGGTGATTACAACTGAACGATAATTTGATTAGAAAATGTAGAAAATGGCAAATACCGGTCTGTTGAGGCAACCAAGCTGCATTTATAATAGTATAGGCTATCAAGGGAAATATAAGTTGATTTCGACTATATCATCCAAATTCCCAAATATATATATATATAATATATATATATATATATATATATATATAGATATATCTATATATATATATATATATATATAAGTGTGTGTGTGTGTGTATACACACACACACACACACACACACACACACACACACACACATATATATATATATATATATATATATATATATATATATATATATTAAATTCGTGAAATGGCACTTTTTACATTCTTAATATAAGCGAATTAGACACAACGGTGGGTTACGCTCTTCACTTGAAGAACAGGAAAACTAATAGTTAAGAATAGACGGCCCTCCTCATGCCATTTCTCTCTCTCTCTCTCTCTCTCTCTCTCTCTCTCTCTCTCTCTCTCTCTCTCTCAAGGTCACATATTGTTGTAAAGTAAAATTCCATTCGGAAATTGGATAAAATAAACATGACTGTCTATAAGTTATCTCAACAATCCCAGTGTACAATTTTTTTCCTATTTTTCCTTTGAAGAAGGATTATACTGCATTTGAAACTTCCTTTCTATAGAACGAGTTCCTGAAGTGACGGAAGAATAGATAATCGAGGCTCGGAAAGAAAGTCATTTTCACTGGTATTCACACTGCAGTGTAAATAACAGATTACATATTCGATTTAATATGTCCACTCGTTAAAACACATATATATATTGCAGGAATGATCAGTTACATGAACAAATGATTAAATGTTGCATGCTGTTGATGGATTGTTTCTCTGTCTTACATAAATACATACAAGCACATGAATCACTGCCAAAAAACATTACGAATGAAAAGAAAAATCCTTCTTACTTCGCTATCAAATGCACGCCATAAGAAATAAGTAACATATAAAACTTAAAAATACAAATTTCCATTTCTCATACCTCCATGAAATAAAAACAAGTATATAAAATATTGCACGACTCAAAAAAAATAAAAAGGGTCAATTTTTTCGCAACTTCATCACAGAACATCAAAGCACCGCCGTCAAATGACCATTCAATTTCCGATTCGGTTTTCCAGTGACCTTTACGGTTTTGATTTAATGAAAATAGTATAATTATTTCCCCTCTTTTACTCTCAAATATATTTTTCTCCATTTTCGCCCAGTAATATTTCTCTTTCACTAGATAATATTTCATTTACATATCTATGTAATATTCCTTTTTACTTCGTATATTTTTCCCCCCTCTTTATATCTGTATCACTTTTCTCTATGTTTTTGCAATATTTTTCCCCTTCTTGCCCTTTTACAATATTTTGTCGCCCTCTGAAGTATAATTGGTTTCACTGTGATATTTTTTCTATTCTATTTTAGTACTTTTATATTCTACAATACTTTATGTTTCACCTTAGTATTTTTAAATATCTCACTTTTCAAGAATCTTCTCTTTGCCGCTGCAATACCTGTATCGTTCTCTGCAATATTTTTCTGTTCCAATCTTAGCAATCTACAATATGTTCCTCTCTCCCTAAAATCCTTTCCCCCTCCCACTCTCTAATATTTTCGTCTATACCCAGCAACACTTTCCTCTTTTGCCCAGCAATATTCTCTTTCACCCGTAATACTTTTCCTCTTTCACTTTGCAACGGTTTTTGCCATTCAGACTTAGATAAGTCTCTTATTTTTTTTAATACTTAGTATAAGCCTCTGTCACTTTATAATTCCCTTTACCTTTCGTTCAACAAAATTTCCATCTACCACTCTGCAATAGCCTTCCCTTTATATTTTTATTCGCCGTTATTAATTATGTGTTTCCCCGTCACTAAAGGATCCGCATGTGATACATGTTGGCATGATACTAATTACATGCACTAATCAGTATTGCTCTGGATCAATTAACAAAATCAATATCAAAAAATGATTTACACAAGCGACATTCCCAACTCATTTAACTCAAAAGTTAAAACTTTTTCGGGTTTGCTGTGAAAATTTCACGATTGTGAATGAACTTCTTTTCCAAAAGAAAAGAAATTTAGTCTTGCTGCTAACAGTAAGTCGGCGCTAAAATCACAATCTGTTAATCACCGTAGTTCTCAACCAAGGGAAGAATTTCAGTTTCGGGGAGAGAGAGAGAGAGAGAGAGAGAGAGAGAGAGAGAGAGAGAGAGAGAGAGAGAGAGAGAGAGAGTGAATGTAACCATACACTAGCAGGCTCAAACTGGCTCTAGAATCACACCAAACGCGGTGTGCATCGGTCCGCACTACTGACAGGTCAAGTTGGGATTTCTCTCCGATGGCTGTCAGTATTTTGTTGCATACGATTTGTAATTCACCTTTTGAGGCAGACAATTTGATTAAGGGGGTTGGGGGATGACATTCTGACAATGGTGAAAGGGTGCATGGGCCAAAGAAGCTCAAGAACAGTGTTAACAATAAGTCAGGACTAAAATCGAAAACAATACAAAATGACAGAAGTACACATAATAAATATGCAAGAGATTGCGCTAATCAGAAATCCAAATTATTGATATTTCGCAGAAGATAAGATAACAATTTAATAACACTTAAATCACGATACACTGCCGAACGCTGAAGAGTTCTTTGGCGCAACAGGTACCACAAGGAAATGGATGAGAGCCTGAAATTTAAGGGACGGTGGGGTAAGATCGTTTGCACTGACACTGGGCTTGCTCAACCTACTAGATGGCTGCATGAAAATGAATTCAAAGAAAATCTGTAACACCATTGTCATATTCTACCCGAGTTTTGTTTTTTGTCTGTGCATTTTTTTTTTCGAGCTTTAGTACAGTGAACCCTCTTTGGTTGGTCATTTACGAAGAGCATATGCGACCGTTTTAAAAGTTCACTGGTATGGCTATTTCAATTTTATCAGCGTCCATTTTTTAAAACACGATTCAGGGGTAACGATGAAATAAACTCGGTTTTTTATTATAAACTCTTTTTCCAAATCTATTTTAATACACAGAGTTCTCTGAATGTCTCGAATTTTAGTCTATGAATACTTATCGTTAAAATCAGTCACAAGTAATACTCACACACCGATACAAAATATTAGCTACCTTCATTCTTTAATACTGAGAATTTTTATTGTCATGGTTACTTGGCAAACCCCTCTAAAGGAATACATTTGATTCCTAAACGCCAGAATCAATCCCTGGTATATATATATATATATATATATATATATATATATATATATATATATATATATATATTTATAATATATATATATATATATATATACATATACTACATACATACATACATACATACGTATATATATATATATATATATATATATATATATATATATATATATATATATATATATATATATATATAAACCAAGAAAGCCCTTTTTTAACAATAGCAATATTTTGATCTTTTACTCAAAATGCGCCTCTTTAATATTTAAAGAGATTGGACAAGCTGTCACATTATATATGAAAAAACCAAAGAGTGCCCCTTTTTACTCAAGCCCCAACATAAAGAGAACGAAATCCCAGCCTTATTCGAACTTCTTCCGGGTAGCAACGAAAGTGATTCAACTTTAGGGCTCTCCAGGGAAACAGTAAACTCCTCTGGATGAAACCCCTCGGTTGTTATCAGACGAAACATTAAGCGGTGAAGCGCCTCACTGGAGGAAGGCCCTTCCAGACTACGGAGTGATAAATGCCTCGGAGAGGAAGAGGCCATACCTCACTGAATCACTTTGGGAATCTTGTTTTCTAGGGAAAAGAAACTTCTTGAGGTTATATATACCGGTCAGTCATTCAGAAATGTTTTGGTTCATCATCATTCGCAATACCACTCGAAGAAAACCCGTCAAGAAAATGTAAGTGAAACATTTTTCTAAAGGCAGCTGATTCCTGGAATATTGCTTGGCAAGTTTATGACTTGCTCTGTGTGTATGCGGGAACATCATTAAGAGGAATGAAATCCAATCTCTAGTTAACCAGACACTTTCACGCCCATAACAAAGTATCTTCTCACAAATGGTACGATATCCTGGTTAATGTGTTTCTCATCTTAAGGGATTTCAAACCGGCTGTTGAAAAGGAGTTTGTTGATAGTCAAGAATCATATGAACTGAAAGCACTCTGTGTTCTGGACAAAATTAAATCAATGAATTCTAAAGTTTACGTGAATTCCACAGTTCATCGTTTCTCGGGAAAATAAGTCTCCTTTTCCTATTTACATTATTCTTATCACTTTCCCTTCATTTTTACCTTACATTAGTTAGTTGTCACTCCTGTGGAATACCAAGAAAATGAAATTATAGCCTCCCAGCCGCTCAGAATGGTTTGAAAATTAATAAATGGTTGGGACGTGGAGTTTACAGCTTCGTGCTCTGTATTCATACTGCAAATAATGAATGATAGAATTAACATGACGTTAGGGGTTGAGTAACTTTTCTTTTTCATTGTTTTCTGAAAAATGAAATATATCGCAGATAATTTCTCAATCTCATTTTCTGAAAAATCAAATATATGCTTTTCATAAATGATAGAACGAATATGACTTTAGGGATGATGTAACCTCATAAGCTCTTTATTTTCCAGGAATATAAAATATAATTGCGGATAACTTCTCAATCTCACTTTTTAAATGGGAAAAGGAATATAACTTTAGGGAGGAAATAACTTCCAAATCTCATCATTTTCGGAAAAATAAAATATATTGCAAACACCCCTTCATTTTCATTGTTTTCTGAAAAATAAAACATCTTAAAACTACAGACTCCTTTATTATACTGGTAATTTTTCGTTCATGAAGCATTAATACATTAATGTAAACTGATTTTTCCAAAGAAAAAACTCTTAGAAACGTTCCCACTATAAGTAATAAAAAAATTCTCGTGTCAGCCAAAATCCCAGATAAGAAAAAAGCTAGTTGTTACATGGGTGGCTTTTTGTCTTGCCGGTGATCCCAACTTTGTGTTGGTTTTTTGCTTTTTCGTTAAATGACTTAAATTTTTACGAAAGTTCTTTGCTTGTCACAGAGAGAGAGAGAGAGAGAGAGAGAGAGAGAGAGAGAGAGAGAGAGAGAGAGAGAGAGAGAAATACAAGATGTTATGGGTATTTCCTAAAACAATTCCGAAAGGGCTAAATGGGTCCCAGATAAAGAAAAAATGGAAGGTTCGGCTGGAGGGTTTTGTATCTCCAGCTATGGCAGACAAATGTTCCATAATCAGCTTTTGCCCATGTCAGCAATTTCCAGAGTAGGAGAAAGAACCAGACCAATATTCCCGTAAGATGTTTCAATCGGCCTTCTCTGAAAACTATCAGGTCTCCAGTTCTCCCTGTGCAGCCTTTTTCCTGGTATGGAGTTCGGAGGACATTGTCTGAAATTGGTATTATATGAATGCTTGCATAAGACCCACACACACACACACGTTATATATATATATATATATATATATATATATATATATATATATATATATATATATATAGCGTGTGTATGGTGTATATGTGTATTCATGCATATGATACACTGCATATATGTATATATATATATATCTATATATATATATATATATATATATATATATCATATATATAGTATGTATATATATATATATATATATATATATATATATATATATATGTATATATACTCTTTCATGAAACCCTCTATAATTTCAGCCAGTTTATCGTTTTCCACAAAGAGCACCCATATTTGCAAGCAGAACACGCTACTTAATTCAAATTTTCTAATATCAATTTCATAGTTCGACCAAACTTTACATCTATAAACGAGTGATGGCTCAACTATTAATATCTTCCATCCATCTTTTGCTTCATAATCTTTGTTCTTCTTACTATTATTTTGCAGAGATCCCTTTCTCTTATAAAAAAAATTTTTTTTCCTCTCAATAGGCTAAATATTACCATCTTCCTTCCTACTTGTTTTATTCCTTCTTCCTACGTCGCAATGCTTGCAAATAGCCTCAGATGACTCAGTGGCCCTCATCTTTCAGTTTTCGCAAACGGCTCATAAAATACAATGGATTGTTATTTAACTACACTGGGTGAAATTTTCTTGACAAAGCATTGTATTTTATGTTGCTTTAGGTTACAAATTTACGTTCTAAAGAATGTTGTTTATGGTATTACCGAAAATAATGGCATGAAAAATTGTTACTTTACTTAGTAAATTGAAAGATATGAAAAAATATTCAAACTACTGAATGCTCTTATTATCTTTCCCATATTCTTGAACTATCTGCATGATTTTTTTTTTGCGGTTCTCTTGTTTTTCATCCTTTATTCACTCATAGAGAGAGAGAGAGAGAGAGAGAGAGAGAGAGAGAGAGAGAGAGAGAGAGAGGAAATCCGTAATCCGTATTGGAATTATTATCGAATTCACTCAGTCAGTTACGCGAGATGTCAATTTCATCTCGACTGTGTCATTAGTTCCTTAGCGCGGCTCGATAAACTTCCCTTCAAGACCAGTCAACGTATTATAGCCTCGCTCCGAGTCCGGCCTTCATATGCCATACATATCGGTTTACTCTCTCGGTTTCGATAGGGGCCGAGACACAGAAGGGCCGAATTCCAAAGGAATGATCAGAGACGTAAAGCGAGTGTTCACTTCGATGTAACACAGACAATAGTGATTAGATGGTAAGTCAGGGAATCTTGACAGGGTAAACAGGATAATATTAGCATATTTCTTATTACTATATGAGAAAAGTTCAGCATCTCATACGCTGTGGGGTAATTCCAAAAAACTCTCAGGAATAAGGTGAAATAACTTTTGAAAGCCGTGGGACAATAAAAGACAAGATTTGCTCATTTAAAGTGTTCGACTTTTTTAGTCATGTGACCCACAACCGCCAAAACCAAACTCCTTAGGTTTTTTGCGAGTTTCAGTATTGCTTTAAAAAATCGTGAGTATAAGGGACGTCATTTGGCATTTGAAGAGATGAAGACGATCAGATCCATAAAAATAAAATTCTACAGTAATATCAGAACTACACTGTTCTAAGATCATCTCTGCAAAATACTACGTGACGTAATTCTAGCTAACATCTATAGTATGCATAAAGAGAGAAATTCCAGAACATCGCCAAAAAATTAGGATACTGCAGACATTGAGTACAGAGCAATTTGAAAAAATACGGTGGTATAAAAAATACTAATATAAATAATGCCTGAAGTGCAGAGGATTGTAATACATAAAAAACTGTTTT
>NC_061096.1:36803295-36833295 GCF_015104395.2 Macrobrachium nipponense
ATTAATAACCATTTCAATCAATCTTATCTTGATATAAAATATGCCGATCTCCAAACCAAAGTTTTCAGTTAATGGCAAACAAATAAGCCGAAACACATGCCATTATTATTATGATGATCTTTGTGCCTACAGAGGTCCTGAACAACAGCCGCTAATTTTCTGACAACATCAGTTGTCAGTGTGAAATAGCAAGCTCTGACAATCACGGGCAAAAATTAATTACAGTATCATCTGGGCAAAGCAAATTACTGAGCTGGAGACGAGTGCAAAGTCAGCTAATCAATAGCTCAGCCTTATACTTCCATGAAAGCACCATTTCCAGAACTCTACTAAGGTTTCAGCAACTTTATTCTGCATTTACGAAAGGAAACAATTGCAAGGAAAGTTTTTTACACAAACACATCTGTCACTCATAAAATCTGGAGAGAACACAAGCTACGGAAAATTACCCGGAGCGACAGAGAAAATAGATCCAGGTTCACTAAAAACAGCAAGTGACCCTACTCTTACCGGTCGCTTAGATGTTACAAATGAGATTTGAGTAAATGCTGAGAATCATGTAGTCTTTATGAAGCGTTAAATAATGAAGATAAATACTAAAGTCCCGCTACATATTATTATTACTATTATCTTATTATTATTATTATTATTATTATTATTATTATTATTATTATTATTATTATTATCCACATCCTCCGATAACGATTAAAACCGACACTAAAGGGGAAACAATGGCATTGGTAGGATGGCACAAGACAGAGCAAGGGCACATCCTCTTTATGAAAGCAAAAGGTAATTAGGGGATTCATAATTAAGGGGATCTCTTCTTCTCTTTCGCCCACTCCTCAGTGCACTCCATTCTGCCACACAGGGACCGAAGGTAAGAGCAGTTCTTCTTTTTCAGGAACACTTCGGACTTCAATTTTTTCTAAGTATTTTAACGCGTTCGGAGCATTCTTTCAACAATTCATTCAACAGGAATCTTTTTAGGTAAAGGCAGACAAATTGGACGACTCATTATCTGTATGAAAACAAGCTTAAAAGAGAAACAAATACAAACAATTAAAGACTTCTACCCACTGCTGAAATAATGGCCTATTGCCGCTTGCCACAGACCAACACGAGTTATTGCAATCAACGCTCGGTTATTTACAAGGCAAAAGCATTACAGTTACCCCCAACCTTCCCCTTTCATCCGGCCTCGGAAGCGAAGGAAGCAATTTGAATTTTCATTCTTCCAATTGGGATAAGGTCTTCTTTCGTTATGCAAATGCCAGTGGCACGCTCGACTTTGTGCCCGTATGATAACAATGACTTTAGGAAAGAGAAAAATGATGTGGGAGTAAAAAAGGCTGGAACCTACTGACGAAGAAGCAATGTTCAATTTGCCCTACTGACGAGAATGAGGAGAATCCTTAGTGAGACTGAAGAAAAAATATAATGAAATAGCATCAGGAAAGGGGGCGAATATTTTTTGCTTGTTCGTGAAAGGAAATTGTTTCTCAAGTTTGATTCCTATAGCATTCTGTTCCTTGATTTTCTTTTTCAATTAAAATGATGTCTCTAGGCGATTGTTTCCTCCGGATGATACCGCTTATCTGTATCAATCTTACTTGGATTGTTATTCGTATTTTATCATAGTATAGTTTAGGTCACTCTTTTACAATGTTACCCTTATACTGTTTTCAAAAGGTTCATTTCAAACCTTGCCTTTCCAAAAGGTTCATTTCAAACCTTGCCTTTCCAAAAGGTTCATTTCAAACCTTGTCTTTCCAGGAATGGTCCGTGTTGTTCAACCATTTCATCCGGACTAGATTTATCCTTCGAGTCATTAGGAGCCTGTTCTTAGGGCTGGATTTTGCTTAGCATTAAAACATGCCTTGAGGGTTTATATGTTCGTTCCATTACCAAGCCCACCTAAGAATACTGAAGGCACGGATGACCCCCTTCTCTTGTGAAATTCTTGGCTGTTCAGAAACTTACTAGACCTTAGAGCGACATTTGACCTTGATGCTGTCCAACAGTATAAGAGTACGTATTTAGATGTGAAGCGAAATAAATCTGACCTTTTTTCATATCATCTTCTGAATTGCTTTACAAAACCTCGGGTACTTCATTAATGAAGAAGTTTTGAGGATAATTTAGGCGTTAATGGTAAAATTAATCTATAATTATTTTTCTTCTTAAAAACTTTATTGAATTTGAAATCAGTTTTCATGCACTAAGTCACAATGGAGTTTTAGACCTCATTGTGACCCCATGCCCTTCACACCAGAATGCCGACGCAATTTTCTTTTAATTGTCCCGAGAACCAATGCGTCAACGGCATTTTTATTGTTATAACCTTGCAATAGAAAACATTCAGTCTCTTACAATTGTCAGGTTTCTATGCATCATTTATCGTAAATGGCTCTGATATTGCAGTTCTCTTTTTATGAGCTGACGTTTACCTATCCATTTATTCTATTGCTTTTCTTTACTGCCGCTTTAATTCATGTTCTGTATATGATTTTCCTTCTAATTATTGAAAAAAGTAAATATACCGTACTGGAGAATATTTTAGGTTTTAAACATTATTACAAAATAAAATCTAAACTGTTTACATAAAAGCATTTCCGTCCATTGGTCAGGAATCATGTGTACGTGACTTTGAATATTAATCCATAATTGTGCCAAATGAGGTAGATGTTTTAGATAAATATACTGAACTTTGGTAAGGGGGCAAAATATGATTTGTATATATAAGCATCATATTTAATATTACAAAAGTAGGGTGTATTTATTTCAGTGTTATTATTCAAGAGGAAAGAATAATTTTCGTGATGTTGACAAGCCGTAACGATCAGTTCCTGCTATCACTATATACTGTTGCTATTATGTTACGCGCTCGCATCGGCCCTAGCAATGACAAATAACAGCAACATTCGTAGAACACATTTGTTTTCGTGCTTCTGATGGCTGTAGCACCTTCTATCAAAACTTTGATACCGAAGACTTTCGTTTGCCAAACTGCATTACAACAATCTCGAGGAACCCATAATAAATCGTCCGTCTCACTGATAGCTGCATTCAAACGAAGGGAAAGTTCGACAATAAAAGCCTTGCTTGAAGTTTACAGTTAACAGCTGACAGATCTAAAACTCAAATAAATTTTCAGTGCAAATAATTCGTGGCTGTAAGACAGCTCTTCCTAAACAATGCCAATACATTTTCCTTTCAAAGATAAACGAAACCAAATCAATTCATGCGATTAAATTACTAAATAAGCAATAAAATCACCAGCACAGCGAGAGAGATATACTTCTCTTTTGTTTAACAAGCAAAAATAAAGAAAGGCTACCACATTCTTACGTATAAAAGAGAGAGAGAGAGAGAGAGAGAGAGAGAGAGAGAGAGAGAGAGAGAGAATGACAATCTTTTTCACTCTTAACGAGAGACAGATGAATGACTATCTTTTTCACTCTTAATGCGAGAGAGAAGAGTGCTTCTGCTTTTTATTATGAAATAATAAAAATGGTAATAATTGAATAGATACATTTTGTACGGTTTGATAATGGGGAATGAATGTATTTTGGTTATTCTAATATAGGCTATGCATCTTCATTCTGATGGAAGGATGCATCCTGTTTACTGTAATGCATGGCAGTGTTGTTATGCAGTTTTTACGCAAAGGTTGTATTCTTTTCGATGGCACGGCAGGTGTAAAAAATCCAAACATCAATAAAATTTGCATTGCATCTTACTTGCATTAAGCAAACGAAAAAGAGCTAACCATTGAAACCAGAGTACTAGTAGTTTAATATGTAATTTAGTCAAATGCTTTGCGAGAAGTTACGTTCATTTAATTTAGGGGGGACAGGAATCCGTAAGGTAATGAATGATATCTCTTCTTCCCATTTGTTTCCCCCGCAAGCGGGCAGTCCGTCAGTGCACTTCATGCGGAGTACTGTACGGCTTTACTTAAGGTTCTTTCATTTCCAATAAATTCCTTTTTACAGCTGCCATAATATTCCAAACGAACGTCTTTCAGTGAGGAGTAGAAGATGCTCCATCACAGTTGTAACACCAAGCCTTAGATAGAAAGAAGTTGTTGCATTAGAGAGCAATAGTTGTGCATGTACTTGGTTGCTTATTAAAAGAGAAAAAAATGTCTAGAACACTACTACTGAATTCTCAATCCACTGTGCTAAAAAATATCAACCATTAGTAAGACTGAGAAGATCAGACACTTCGAACAGATGCACGCAAAAGCAAAGATCACGATAATGATTTAAAAGTATTATTATTATTATTATTATTATTACTATTATGAGAAAGAGAGAGAGAGAGAGAGAGAGAGAGTGTTCATCCGCACTCGCAAGATCAACAGGTATAAAACCCCGAAATGACAACTTGTTGCGCCGCCGCCACCTTCCCTCGACCGTTTTCCCAGACCCAGAAATATGAGGTGGGTTTCCCCATCGAGTGCGTCCATTGCCACCTGCAAAATAAATTCGGCTGGGGAGTGAAAGTCCTGTGCCGAAACGAGTAGTGTATTTCTTTTCAGGAGACTCGAATTAAATGGGTTAATTTCTTTGAGATTGAAGGGCTCCGGCCATTCTTGGCGCAATGCGGTTTTACTGTGAAGTGAAGAGTTGGCGGTGTTTCTAAAGCACGTTTTATTTTACAAATAGCTTAATTATTTTGAAGAATCAGTATAAATTTATTCCATTCACTTATATAAAACCGAACTATCGTTAGATCCCATTTATAGCATTCATAAGCAATACCGGAATAACTGCTTAGGTGTTGCTGTCGCGTCAATAAAAAAAGCTAGTTACAATTTCTGGAAATTCAGCAGACATACAACAAGAATGGGTAAAGGACTAGCCATAGCTACCAGGAGAGAGAGAGAGAGAGAGAGAGAGAGAGAGAGAGAAGAGAGAGAGAGAGTCCACAATACAGTTGTTCAATACATCAATAGAAATTGGAGAAGAGTAACATACAAACTGGAAAACTTGTGCACGAATAAAAAAAAAATTCACGAGTTCATCCAGGCAGCAAGAAAAAGTGTAAATAAAATAAAAGTTATGTAGCTGCAGGAAGGGCTCGCAAAGGACTCCATTCGCCTGGGACTGAACACACACGAAAACACAAACACACACACAGAGAGAGAGAGAGAGAGAGAGAGAGAGAGAGAGAGAGAGTGTATGATGACTGGTGAACAGTTTCACTTCGGTTTGGTGACGCTTACCCATTTAGGTCCGTCGGTTACTTTTTTTTGTTATTATTATTGGTTTATACGTCAACAAAGACCAGATTACCCATGTTCAATTCTAGCTCGCCTCTACTTCAGTGCCAACGAGCCACACTTCTATAAACCTGCTGGCGAAGTCCGGACTCTATGTTATACAGTCAACGCTAACATGTTTCTTGTAATATTTTTTATATAATATATAATATTACCACCACTGAACACCTTCCAGTGTCGACCTGCATTATTTTGTTCCTTGTGTGCGAACCAGGATTAAGGTCTTAGCACACAATGAAATAATTGGGACAATGTTACTAGTTTTCTTCAAAAAGAAATGTTTAGAAACAATTATTTTATAAAATAAATTTGAAATCCTAAAAAATGGCAATTCGCCCAAAATTTATGAATATATTCACTGAATATAAGAAACAAAATTTCTCGCTATGAAATTTATGAAAACCCGGCCACCACGCTGGAGCAGTATGAACTTTTCTCCAGTAGATTTTATCTATTTGAGAATAAGGCTTTTATTAGAACACTGGTATTCAAAAAGCGGGATGGAGTTAAAGATGACATAATAAAGGAAGCCAGAGAAATCCCATATGTAGATGAGATAAGGATGAAAGGGGGAGGAGGGACAAGTCCATCGCACAATCCTTGAAGAGCAGTACCTCATAGTCTCAGCTGGCCTCGTGGGTACCAAGGAAAACTGGAAGAGCCACATCTACTGGAGAGAGAGAGAGAGAGAGAGAGAGAGAGAGAGAGAGAGAGAGAGAGAGAGAGAGAGTAAAGACTTTCCTTCCAATTTTTTCAAGGCAAGCTTTCACTTCCTAAAACAAAACATTCGCCGTCTCCTTCCCCTCCTCTGTTTTCCTTGTTTGAAACCGTGAAAAGTATTCGGAAAGGGGAGGACCGACAATTTCTACAAATCTAAGACAGAACGGTCCTTTAACTTGAAGTTCAGAGGAACCAGAACTTAACTTGCAACTTCAAGACGAACACAAGTTAAGACTGTAGAACGAGCTGAGTCGTACCACTCCAAACCGAGTCTCCAATTCAGCTGTCTGTCAATTCCATTCTTGAATACTTGAAAAAGACTGAAATCTCCGTTCACATCGACTGAAGCATTACTCGAATTTCTGCAACTTTAGTTATGCATATAGTTGGTATCACAGACTCTTAATCGTTAAACGTTTAGTTATATGTTAAAAGAATAAAGATCACATTTTCAGCGCCTCACTAGTAAAAACGATAAGTGAAATCATTCTCCTTACCATCAAAATATGTAAATCACCGACTTGACTTCTATTCAGCCAAGTATTTCTATTGTATTAGAATTTTTCATGTTTCATTATCCTGATTTTTTAAGTCTTACTTGCTTAAAGAAGCAACAAGAAAAAATTCTTGCATTAAGATGCAGTGAGTAAAAAGACAAAAATTAATTCATGAAATTCTGAAGAAACTAGACCTAACCATTTCGTCAAGGCAAAACGTTCCCATCCGCGGCGCCGTAATCTACCCATTTCACCGAAACTTAAAATTACGACTTAAAATGAGATTAAGACGTTGCAAAGGAAAGGTGAATAAAAGTTTTAATTTCGTTAAACTTTTTCTGACACTGATAAGCGCAAGAAAAGTCACAAGAAAAATGAGAAATCTTATTTTCTTTTAAGGGTAAAAACTTTTGTTCGTTTCCTGGTTGTCCCCTTTCACAGAATTTCGGTTTAAGTTACAGGTCTGGTGACGATTTCTTGTATTTTATCATTTTCGTTTCTTTTTATCAAATATTTCTCTCACAGATGATGGTGATGATGATTGTTCATTATTTATTATTATTATCATTACCAACACTCCTATCATAATCATCATTGAAGATAAACACATTTCAACGGAACAAGCCAAAAGGCCAAGAACTTTCAAAGCTTGTTCTACAAACGCTTAGTTAATTTCCCATCATCATGTAACTCTCTCTCTCTCTCTCTCTTCTTAAGAGAGAAGTCTAATACCTCTATTCTGGCTAAGCCAAATTCTCAGTATATATGTCTATAAGTCATAGAATATTTCCTTGTAATATCCAATTAAAGGTGAAACAGACTATCACGCGTCTATCGTCAATTTCCCTCTTCAGGATAGACTTAAAAAAGTAGAGAGAGAGAGAGAGAGAGAGAGAGAGAGAGAGAGAGAGAGAGAGAGAGAGAGAGAGAGAGAGATTTTTTTTTTTTTTTTACCAAAGTTTACAGGAAAACTACCTGCCAAACCGACAGACCAAAAGACCTTCCAGTTCAAAGCTTACTTGAAACTAAATATCAACCAGAGATATTATGGTTAGTGAACCATCGTTCGTGCATTAAGTTATATAAAGAGACCTTTATCCCTCTGAGTAGGAGACTGGATCCTAAGACAAGTGTCACCCCGTGAAACGCTAAGGACAAGTTAATCCCCGGTGCTTACGAGGGATGGCGTTATTCAAGGAAGGCCTCACGTGAACTGGCGAAGGTGCAAACGGTCATCAATCTTAGGGTTTCACCATTTCGGTCGTTCAGATGATTGAATGCGGTTTGCCTTTGGCCTTTGGTGGATATAAATACTAGGCATAACGCAAGCTTGGAAATAGGGGTTCAGTGTTGGTTCTTTCTGTGTCCTTATTTGGAAATAAATTGGAAAATGAGAGTAAATCATATAGTTGATATCGTGTTCATTTTGGGTGATGCTGTAGTTAGGAACGACAGTTCTGTATATTGAATACATTTAGTTACTCCATTCCCGAAGTTTTGCTGTAGATATAATGACGAACTTATTTGAATGATAAATATGAAAGAAACTCAAATTAACATTATCATCAAACGTGCAGCAAGGGGGTGGCCAAGCCACAGATTTTCTAAAAAAATTGCTTTAAAAAATCAATTAATATAATCGGCTTGAATAAATTTACAGCGATTACTCTCCTCTAAGACTCGGGGTTTTCTGGCCATTTCTACAAATCTTCCTGAATGCCGAGAAGACCATCTCATTTTTCCTATCCCTGTTATAGAAAATATATAGACGCCGTTTCAAATTTCTTTGGACAACTTGTATATGATCTATGACGGAATTGTCTAAGTTGAACCAGATACAAAATGCTAGTGTCCAAAGTATACTTCTCTGTACTTCGATACATTTTTTTAAGGCAACAGGAAAGAAGAGAGAGACAGAGAGAGAGAGAGAGAGAGAATTTCCGCTGAATTTCAAATCGTGTGAATCATTAGCAATGATTTGATTTTATCTGAGTTTATCTCGTATTCAAACCTTCGAACTCATCAGTGGAAAAAAAAACTGCTAAATAAATATTTTTCCTTTTCACTCACAATGAGATAAAAAAAAAAAATGACGGTTACAGAGTGTGGAAACACCAATCAGAACAGCTATTCATTAATGCATCTGCTGTTTCGTCCGTTCAAACCAAACATTATTTTGTGGGGGGGTTTTCCACCACAATGCCTTTTGTTCTTTTCAGTGACGTGAAATCATCCGCTGGAAATTCGTTTTAAATTTGCCTCATTTCGAGAAGTGAACGAGTTAGAGCGTGATTCATGGCGTAACCAGCCGCCACTCCCCACACAGTCGCACACACGAGGACGAAAAGGTCATAAAGAGAGACGAAGCAACGACAAAAACCTCTATCTACTATATAACCATCAGAAGCTTTAGATCGATGTAAGCCAACACTCGAACCTTGACAGGCAGCTGCTGGACGTTGATCTAAGTCTTCTCAGAGGAAGCAGAGGTACGACGAGTGATATCCAGCAGATGAACACCACCATCTCTCCCCCAAAAGCATTAAGGCTAATGGACTCTTTGCATTTCAATGGGCGCATAGGTCTAATGATGGATGGAGACCGCCGCTATACATCACCTGTGAGACCCGATGTTAATGGAAAGGCCTTTGTCGCCCTCACCAATCTCTCCCTTAGTCTTCCTCCTCCTCCGTTCTCCTCCTCCTCCCTCACTCCCTCCCTCAGTCCTCCCCAAGCGCTGGTCGCGAATTTGATCCCCAAAGCTCTGTTGCCGCGAATTCACCTTTCAAAGCAATGGGGGAAAAGGTTTTGATTTGTGAGGTAAAGGGAAAGACTCCGCCGTTCATATTTAATTGTGTTTTTGTGAATAAGGGAATAATAATAGTAGCAACTAATGAGGAAAATTACTTTTTTCATATGGAAAATATATATGACGATGGTGGATAAAGCCTTTACTCTACTGATTATGATGATATCAGGTGCTGAGTTTTACTATCATTATCATCATTATACCATTCACCCTCGGCCTACATTCACGTGGAACGAGTCAGGAAAGCTATTCCTGGCTAATTACGCTTCCTAAGAACAAACTGCCTATATGCGAAGAAGAGAAATATATAGAAGAATGATATGAATATCTTTTAGCATTAACTGTTCCCTTTGAGAAGCTGAGGCTCCACAAGAAGAAAAACAGACTCTGGAATATTCATACTTTAACTGCCGAATGATGGATGCTCCCTCCATGGGCAAATCTGACCCCAAAACACACACACACTGCTATTAATCTCTATCTCGAACACATTCGCGCGGTTCCTATACAGACTCCTTTCGCCTTCATTCTTTTCACATGACCAAACCATTTCGAAACGCTCTGATCCACCATTTCATCTATTTTACAGTCAGCACTACGTATCGGTTTTCGTGGGAAGATTACGTGGAAATACATAAATCCTAAAACTTTTATAAAAAGAAAAAAATAAATGCTAAATATATCTTCTACCGAAGACTAAAAATGTGGTACCATACGATAATATTTTTTTGTGTGGATATATGTATACTAGGAGAAACAATTTCACGAAAAAAAACTTCATATTTAAAAACAGGTTGACGTTCTCATTATCACCTGTCCATTAATACATGTTTTGATATGATCACTACTAAAAACTAAAATTATAAGTAATTGTATCCATGAACTCCAGTGTCATTATTGCTTGATTAAAATATTGGAATGCCTTATGAATATCACTATTCCCTCATATAGCCGAAGACCATTTCCTTGTGAAATGTAAAAGCTCAATGAGTAACACCACAACGTTCTTTCTTGTGCATTCAACAAAAATATTCCCACAGAAAAATACACCAAAAAGGTGTATTTATGATTAAATAAGCCTTTACTTAACAGGTGTATACTGATTTACAGGGGACCCATTTCTATCTCTCTCAGAATTCATGTTTCAAATTAGCTATTCCCTTCAAAGCCTTTGAGGTTGCTGCTTGAAACCAACAAGAAGACACACTACATCCGATTCCCTTTAATTTGTGTTATTGTTTATAAATTAAAAATTGAACTACCAAAGACATCTATCTTTTAGGTGAACCTAACTTCAGTACTTATGAGCCCGAAAGGTCAAAAGGAAAGTTCCTTTAGTCGTCAAACCGACCAAGAGAAAGATATCTAAGATTATTGAACATTTGAACCTACTACATTTGGGAAGCAGACCTTTACGGGATAATGTTGTTCTACCTTTACATTTAGGACAAATGCAATCTTTGCATTACAGAGGTGAAAAGTTCCCCACGGCTGATGTTCCTATTATGAGAGAAATTTCCTAAGTAAACAACATTCACTTCTCCAAACTTCTGATCGAGATTTGGATGCCAGGCTGAACTCCATTTAAGTAAGATCAACGAAGGGTACTTGAATCTGCCTGTGCTTGTAAGTCAAACTTAAAGCACACACTCGGGTGGCTGGCAGTGACATTGCGCGCTCTCTCTCTCTCTCTCTCTCTCTCTCTCTCTCTCTCTCTCTCTCTCTCTCTCTCATAATCTTCGTAATGTCATAAACCACGTTTTTTTTTCTTCCGAACTCTATACAATAGATACGAGATGAAAAACATCAGGAAAGGAATCCGTTCGTTAATAAAATATACAAACAATAAATCCTATCTATACTCAATATGTTGTTCTGAAAGAAATATTTATAATAGACCACAGTAGTCGGAGAAACTTTCCCCTCGTTATGTGGGATGAAAAATAAAATAAGTTACTGTAAGTAAAAATCTTGTGGAAACCTGAACGTTTACGTCATTAGCCTATAGAGAACGAATCAACCACGACTCTGAAACTGCTCCAAGCTTTCCTTCAACTTTTCTTGTGCTTTTCACAGCACATAAGTTTAGTTTGATTGAAACTCTACACCTGTTTCCTTTCACCTTCTCTTTCGTAAAGTCAGATATTGAGCCTCGGTGAAATTAATGGATCATGCCAGCCCTGTAGGAAAATGATGAAACTGACCGACCAAATTAGATATTTTCAGTTTACGTTTATACATGAACATTTCTTTCCATCTTAATATTCGGATGGATTTTTGTTGGTTTTGCTATAAAAAAACGAAATAGAGGCATTAATAAAAATATGATTTCGCTTCAAAAAGGAAATAAGGGGTTCGATAAAAATATAATTTTGTACCAAAACAGGAAATAGAGGAGGCATCAATAAAATATGATTTTGGCGCTAAAACGAAATAGAGGCGTCAATGCAAAAATAATAAGTTGATTTCGCATTTACTCATATGCAACTAAATCACTGGACTTCTTACAGCCCTGCTGTAAGATATACGTAGCTAGTCGTATGGGGTGAATTAACGGTCAACGAATAGTCAGAAATCTACTGTATACCGGAAATGGCTTTAGAATACAAGGTAGCAAGTTTAATATTTCCGTCCACAGATTTCCTGCAATGAATTGCAGGCTCTCTCTCTCTCTCTCTCTCTCTCTCTCTCTCTCTCTCTCTCTCTCTCTCTCTCTCTCTCTCTGTTCCCATTCCTCGGTATTTTGCCTCTTTGCCCCTTTACGTTAGTTGCAATCACAAGCCTATTTCAAACAACACCATCTAATTTTCTTTAGTAAATGGACACTCTCCAGATTAGCAAGGACAGGAGAATCGAGTGTCTCAGAGGTGAGAAGTCCTTTCTTTACCTACTTCACTTCTCTGTTATTATTTGTCTTTCGACTGATTGTTTAACAAATAGAATCACGTTGCGTGTGTTATACAACACCCCTGCCAATTTCCAAATCTACCGTTTGTTTACTTTACACTGATTCCACGTCTCTTGCTATAATCCTTTAAACCTCAAAACCTATGACCATCTAATCCAATTTGATTATTAAAATAGATGAATAAATAAATAAATATAAACATATCCGGTTCACCTGGAATCATTACACTAAATGTACGTTAGCGTAAAGGAAATATATGAAAGACGTAACATCTTATAAACTAACTGAGCTGCATCAGTACGTGCTAACTTCCAGACGAGTTTATTTGCGATTATGCTTTGTTTTTTCAAGCGATTCCAAAATATGCTCCAGCGGAAAGCATACCAGTAAAACAAAAGAATCCTGTATGCCTGAGACTTTAAAAAATTTGGAAAAAGGAAGACACTCGTCATCATGAAAATAATCAGACTAATGACCTCTTTGCTTAAAAAGACCAACAACAAGAGCTCATTAAACCGTGTCAGGGCTTCCACGTGGAAAACAGAAACGAAAAATATACGTAAAAATCCGGCCTCCTCTCCAACGCACAGAATTGTCTCCCCACGTTTATTCGTCTCAAAATGCTCCTCAAACCTTTCAAAGTTCCGTTTTAACGTCTATTTTTTCTTAAGAAGGAAGGGTAAGTCGTCAGCCTGAAGCTCATACCTCACCAAATCCCTTTCAAATATTTTAAAGAAATGCAAAGTTACAAAGAGAAGTGTCTAACCTCGAAGTGATACAAATGCCTCCAGCAGGATGGATAATTTTAGGATTCTGAGAAAATAAAAACTGGAATCATTATATATATATATATATATATATATTTATATATATATATATATATATTATATATATATATATATATATATATATATAATCACATCCCAACAGTATCTACAAAGTAGTTCACAACTTTGCAATACAAAAAATAAAATCCATCTCCCTAAATACCACGCAACTCTGTAACATTTGACTCTAGCATTGCAAAAATAGATATTAATTTCATAAACAAAATGGCTACTGAAGAAATATTTGCTTTACTTCTTTATCTAATTTTATTTTTTAATTTTATTTTATATATTTATTTTTTGAAGGGCAGCACCGAAGGTGAAGGAGGCGGCCAATCTGCCGCCCACCCAACACCCTGCAGGCACGTACCAAAAGCAAAAGACGGGCCGCTCC
The DNA here is from genome assembly GCF_015104395.2 of Macrobrachium nipponense. Lineage (NCBI taxonomy): Eukaryota > Metazoa > Arthropoda > Malacostraca > Decapoda > Palaemonidae > Macrobrachium > Macrobrachium nipponense. The sequence continues at coordinate 36,816,741 of NC_061096.1, forward strand.
AGCCGGCAATATCCTGGGAGATGCAGAGGGACGAGAAGAGAATGGCTGGGAAAAAGATATAATGTTCACTTGATGGAGATGTTGTGGGGAAGGAGTCTGAGCATTCGGAATATGGGAGAAAAGGACTGGGGAAGCTGATGAGACGTTGATGAATGGTTGAACAGAGGAAGGGACGATAATAAATAAAAAGAAGAAGAATGAGCGTTTAAGTCGAAAATGTCATGATTCATTCCGCAAGAAAAACAACGAGAGAGAGAGAGAGAGAGATGCATTTCATGGACACAGCAGTTATTACTGTGGCTCCGGTGTAATTAACCAGAGGAAATTACACCTACCGTTGCATCTCAAGAGTGCAACGGTAGGTTGTGGGTATTCCTTTCCTCTTAAGCAAAGGAAAGGAAGAATGACCTAAAAAGGTTTTATGAGTACATGTGTATATATGTATATATATACGTATATATATGTATATATATATATATATATATATATATATATGATATATATATATATATCATATATATATATATATATATATATATATATATGTATATATATATACAATATATATATATTATATATATATATATATTATATATATATAATTTTTATATATACACACATCCACATATAAGCACTATGAAAGAGCACATCTTCCAGTATGTAGAGTTAAGCAACTTTGGGTCAGCTTAGAACTTGGACGGGTGACCAACTAAGAATCACATAGGAGGGTAGCACTAATTAGCCATGTGCCCATCGAGAGGGCAAGGAAAAGGATAGAGAAAGTATGCAGCATCCACCGAATAAAGCAATTCACTAAATGCTTTCCTTGATTTTGTAAAATGGATCCACTATTTGTAAGTAATTTTCTCTGTCAAATGTAATTACAGATGCGCCTCTAGCTAATTTTTATGGGTCTGATGATGATGATGATGAGAGAGAGAGAGAGAGAGAGAGAGAGAGAGAGATCTCACTGGTGTACCACATGCATTCACGTTTGCCTAGTCTGAAAGATCTTGCCATTTATGTTACACTTTCTCCAACTTAATACAAATAAAACTTGATTTTACTTTTAACTTCACAAGAAAAGTTCTAAAACCTAAGCAGAAGTTTTTAGATATTTTATTTAAAACTGCGTAGATGACTGAAAAACAACCATATTTTCTAAATTATAAACAAACCGTTATAGTAACAACACGGAAAGACATTAGAACGACGAGTTACGGTTTTATAACTCATGAACGTAAAGCTGGAATGTGAATGCGTTAATTATTCCAATAAAATCCTGTTAATACTCACGGTTTTGGAGTTTAATAAAAATCCAAAAACTTTAAAAGAAAAATTATTCGTGAATAAAACACTTTCTTCTGCTTTCACGTTGTTGAAAAATAAGCTAAGCGGCTTCTATGCTTAAATCTCTAAGCTTTCAAGCTATCCGACTTGATTTTTCGTTTCACTTTTTTTTTTTATGAAAATAAGAGAGGTTGCTCTTGGGTAGGGTCATACAGGGTAAGAGAAGCCATGGTTGGTAGGGGGAGGGGGCGGGATTAGCTACAAACTTCCAGACTTGGAGTTTTAATCTTTACAGGGTGAGAATGAAACAATATTCATTTTAAGGAACACCCACATTCTCTCTCTCTCTCTCTCTCTCTCTCTCTCTCTCTCTCTCTCTCTCTCTCTCTCATTTAGTAATGGAACGAATATAATCATGTCCTGGATCTACTTTAATGGTTCTGTTCCTGTTTATTTCTTATTTCTATTCGTCATACAGGCATTGTCCCTTGCAACACATCATGAAGATGTATCTTTATTTATAAGATGCAACTAAAGATAAAATAATGCAGAATTAACCGATGTATACTACCCAGGAATTATGGTGAGAGAGAAAGAGGAAAATAATTCACAAATGAAACCTTAGATAAACACAGACATAGATATTCCATGAGTGAAAACCGAAGCACATACTTGGCAGTATAACTACCTCATGGAGATATATTCCAATTGTTTAAATCATTAATAACTACTTATAGAGAAATCAAAGGGCTCACTATGTCAGATAATGAATGGAATAAAACTGAGTGCTCCAAAAAGAGAAAGTACCGAAAAATCCTTTCGTTTAAAAATGAAAGCAAATACGGCTTTCAGATTAATGTATCCAAACGTTTATAAAGTTACAGTGTTTAAAACTATTACATTTATAATAATTTTCCTGGCATTACTCAGCTCTACTCGTCAAAAGGTTATAAAATGATGAAATACATCTTCCGATGTTAATTAGCTATACCTGCCAACAAGAGTTCTACAGAAAGTACATGAATCTTGATAAATCAATGCACTGAAGTCTTGATTTTGCATCAATTGCTTTGCCGAAGTTTATGATTGCGAAGGAGAGCTTCGGTAACTGCATAAAGACAATCATGTTCAGTGATCGTGAAAATCCAATGGAGCAATTTAGAACATCTTGACCCTTAGTAACCCCAGCCCACCTTACGAAAGTACAAAAAAGAAATTACGTGTTGGTTCTCAGCAAATACGATGCTGTAGTCTATGCTAACATGCTACATTCCTTTCCCCCCTAGATTAAACATACTAAATTCCAACAGCATTGAATCATAATTCCCTGGACGCCCCCAACGTTCGGGATTTATTTATTCATTAACGTTAGAAAAGAAGACATTAAGTTGAGAGAGAGCAAAGGGTGAGGTCGCTATGCAGTGTAAGAGGAAGGAAAGAAGGATTTGACCATGGAACTTGTGGTCGAAGGCTTTAATCCTCACAATAGGATCAGCATGAGATTTTTACCCATCTCTCTCTCTCTCTCTCTCTCTCTCTCTCTCTCTCTCTCTCTCTCTCTCTCTCTCTCTCACAGTTTCAGACGGCCACGGGATGAGAGTATTTTTGTTAAAGAATAATTTCCACTACTTTTCCGGTCTCTCTATCTGAGCTCGACAAAGTATTTCGCTGCGGTAGCCTTTTTGGAGTGATTTATAAGGGTCATCATTTTCATAAAACAATTCAATTTCGAATTCAAAGAAAAATAACCGTAAAATGAAATTAAAAAATTTTTTTTAGTCAAAATCAACTAAGGAATGACTGAAATAATACCAACCTCTAAGGCTCGAGGTATTTTTGCATGTGGGGAGAGAGGAGAGAGAGAGAGAGAGAGAGAGAGAGAGAGAGAGAGAGAGAGAGAGAGAGAGAGAAACCTATTTTCAGATTCAAGTATGATTTACGCAATGACAACTGGCAATATTAAGTTTTGTACCAGGTTTGACTTCAACAAATCACTTGACGCAATGATGCGTTACACAGCAAATGTGACTCATACAGATTATGATATCCAATGTTGTGTTCCGGTAAAAAAAAAGTGCCTGTGCTGATTATTATACGCAATTTTACATTCCGAAGACAGAAGGATTTATGAAAATTATCATAATTAATGTTATGTCCGATTTGCTTTTTGGCTGACTTCAGATTGCGTGCGATGATGTATATTACGAAGAAATTAAAATATCCACATTGCAGATGGAGTATAATTATGTATATTATGCTGGCGAAGTATCCTTGTCTTCAGAAGCAAAGACGAATTATGCCGATTATGATGACACGAATGCACGTTCAAACGAGGAGCAATTAAGCCAAATCTTATTTGGAAATATGAGTTACGTGTAATTACGTGTAATCTCTTTTGAAACGGAAAGTTCTCCACAGGAAATAAAAGGCAGGAATATGTTGGAAGTGTCAGCTTCACTGCTCATAAATGTAAATAAATGTATATTTTGAAAACAAAGATAAGCAGACTTGCGTTTTCCATATGAAGTGACGATTTATGCAAAAAAATAGATAAATAAATAAATAAATAAATAAAATAAAATAAAATAAAATAAAAAACATAAAATTAAGCAAACAAGAGGACACTTCAGTGTCCATAAATGTAAATAATTGTATATTTGATAGCAAAGATAAGCATTCTTGCGTTTTCCATATGAAGTGACGATTTATGAAAAAAAAAAAAAAGCAGAATTAAGCAAACGAATAATTCAACCTTATCCTCAGATTTGAACACCAACAGAAACTCGTTCTGCTTCCACAGTTGCGACTGAATGCAGACATCCCAAGGCTACAGAGATAGCCTCTCGAATGATGTCAGAAAGTTACGCAAAATGTTCCAGGTGGACGACATGACTTCATAAAAGCGACTCCACTTGTGAAGGAAAATCGGCGAAATTACTTAGTTTGGGGTTCTCGGGAGGGGGTGTTGGAGTGCCTGGAAGGTCAATTAAAATGACTCGAGTGGTTGAAGAAAGCCAGGGTAAATGACTCAGCGACAAGAAAAACGCAGGGTAAATGACTTGATTGGTGAGATAACTAGGAAAAATAATTTCTCGGTGGAAAAGACCAGCAAAGACTGCATATGTCGCAGACGCCAGCAAAATGCCTCATATTTTGCAGAGAAACCAGGAAAATGTAAAAGCAGCGAAAATGAAATAAAGCACTGGGAGAAAGGTGGTGAAACATTTAAATGGTGGGAAAAGTCAGCGGAATCGATTTGAAGCACACAAACTAAATCTATACATACATACATACATACATATATATATATATATATATATATATATATATATATATATATATATATATATATATATATATATATATGAAAACAAGCACATTCAACGTTCAAGCAAAAACAGAGATGTGAGAACATAAGCTTTAATTCATGACATCAAAACTAGGATGCGTTTTTTTTTTATTATTATTATTAAAGAAGACGCCTTCATATATACGAGATCTTCGAAAAAATTTTGTATTCCAATTATTCCCTGCAAAGGATCTTAGGTGTCATTCGAAGGTGATAAAACAAAGTCAAAATGCAAAATTGTTAGCAGGACGGTGATGGGATGGCTATACAAATCCCCCAGAATTACAGCTTTGACGAACACTGGCAGACACCCCGAAGATCCATTCCCTTTAAGTGGAACACACTGTCTGGTCAGATATGTTCTCGCATTTAATTTACGTGAATCTATGATCTCTTCAGGTGACGGACAGTTATTTTGACGAAAAATAAATTGCGTGTCTTCCATGAAGCAGTATAGTAAAGTCCTCATTAGACTATGAAAATCAAATAATATCTAATATATCAGATAAGAACACGTGTGAAAAGAGAACTTTCATTTACTGCAAAATATTTAAAATCAAAACATGTGATAACGTCTACGTTGAAAAAAAAATCATGGCACAGGTTCTTTTAAAAATTGTTAAGAAAACGCATTTGAAAAAAACATCAATGAAAAAATGGATAAATTGTTGACGCATAATAAAGTCCACATCGAAACTAGATCATCATGTGACTCACATCGCTATAAACACACACACACAATATATATATATATATATTTATATATATATATATAATATTATATATATAAAATATATATATATAGATATATATATATATATATATATATATATATATGATATATATATGAAAACAAGGTCCTGAGGTCCTCATTACAAGAGCCACATCCTCTTGGGTAGATTTTCTATTACATTATCTTAATCACTCGACGTAGGTGCGATGTTTCCCTTCCGTCCCATGAATAATTCAGACGACTGGGTCGAGTCATCTTATGTCAAGGCGTGACGTGACTAAGGGCGCCTAAGAAATGACACCCTAATGCACACCTGGCCACGTGTCTATCTCGTTTACCTTTCGACTGAGGAATAGCCTAATGAAAGATACAGTAGTTACACAAATTATTTGCCGAGATCTCACGAGGGTTAATTAAAAGTAAATTTACTCCATAAGTAACTAACGCAGAGCGTTCGCCTGAAATACACAAAACCTGACAGTTTTATTTGCCTTTAATTCTTTCGTTAATGAGATTTTAATTTAGTATTCTAAACTCGTATCAAAGCATTAATAATTATCGATGCCTTAATGAAAAATGAAGTTCAATAAAAAATAATCGATGGAGTGAATTACTATCTTTGCTCTCTAGATTTACGATTTAGACATTTAAGTAATGTAACTGTATTCTTCAGACAAATGGATTTCTGTCATGTCTACAGCATTGTTGAAATCCATAGGTCATGGCACATCTACAACCCCTCGTTGGATCTATATCAGTACAGTTCAAAAACTCTTATCCAGTATACTAAACTTCAAGACGCGCCTGCAAGAGAGGTCGTTGTATAACGTTGTTTTCAGTTCCGTATAAACCTGAAGTAGCCATCACAGATCTAGAATTCCCAAGCCACCCTATCAATTTCGACTCGCTTTGCACAATATTATTACCACCACCAATATTGTCATTATGATCACGCTTCCAAAATTATGCTAAGCAACAAATCAATAAAATTAATAATTTTATCATTTCCTCCGTTACAGACATGTCTGACACCTCTTATAGGATTCGGCTTTTTTTTTTTCTTCCGGAAAATATGTTTGTTCTTCAAAACACACTCATACACACACACACACACGAATCCTGTTCATCCCAGGCGCATGTTTTATACAAAATGGACAAAAATTCACTGGACATTTTCTGACGGAGTTTTATCATAGGGTATTTCAGTTCCAGCTCGGATCGAAATATTTAGCACCACTGAGTGTTACCCCATCCCACTTCATCGGACGTTAGACAAAAATGGGATGGCTTTAAAAGCCTAATGGTAATTTTCAAGCTGGAGGTTAAAGTAGTCATTGCAGGGCCATACAGTAAATTGAAACTTACCGTAATGCAATTTGGCTCAATGGCCGTTATCATGCCACGCTCCGTTCCGCCCTTGTACTAATTTCACATCTGGTTTTATCTTTTGAAAAACGGTTCCACGGCTATTCTCCGTTTCCTTTACATTTCATTCTATTTTATATTCTTACAAAACTGTTGAACTGTAATAACACAAGATAATAAAATAGCAGTGGAACGTTATCTGTTAGCATTTTTTCTGCGAGTTACATTGAAGCATGCATACATTCACATATATACATATATGCATATATTTATATACATATATATATATATATATGTGTGTGTGTGTGTGTGTGTGTGTGTGTTTGTGTATGTGTGTGTGTGTGTATGCATATGCATATATATATATATATATATATATATATATATATATATATATATATATATATATATATATATACACGCATGCATATGTACTCAAACATTAACATTCAGCCTCAACTATTGTATAACATAAAATTCACACTACATTGTGAATAAAATACTGCCAAAGGGAATTGAATTATAACTGGTAAGTGCTCCTGCGCCTGGTTATTCAAATAAACTAATAGTTATAAAACGAAAATAAAAAATCAAACCTCTGCTTCTTCGAACACCTAATACCACAAATATCAAGTAATTAGAACCAGTAATTTTCAAATTTCCGCGAAATGCAGATGTATTCATTCAGCGACCGACATTTCTGCATTATAAGAACCTGTGACAAATCCACACCTCCCCCACCCCGGCCCCCCCCCAGGGGAGGGACATCTAAACCAGAGGCCAATTCACTCTCATGGCCGAATTCATTACCTGGGAATGATTCAATCACGAGAGGAAATTCATTATCCGGGGCTATTTGAAACGCCTGCATAATGAAAACCGCAGCCGGGCTAATTTCAACACCGTGAAGAGAGTCAAACAGCCACTAAATTAGAATGTTTAATTCTCAGATAAACAAAGCATCCAAAGGGATCAATTTGGTAGTGCTTGTTGATATGTTTATGTGTGAATAACTTCTATTAAGGATATTGTTTGATGCTGTGCGCGTTATACATACTTACATACATACATACATCATATATATATATATATATATATATATATATATATATATATATATATATATATACATATATATATATATATATATATATATATATATTCCTGGATTAGTTTACTATAGTTAATTTATATACTATATAGTATACTATATATACTATATATATATATATATATATATATATATATATATATATATTCCGGATTAGTTACTATAGTTAAATTTATACATACATACAAGCATACATATATATATAGAGAGAGAGTATGATTATTTTTATCATCTGTAAATATTAATCCATCAGTACCGCTTAGTATCATTAAGAGGGGATATATATATATATATATATTATATATATATATATATATATATGTGTGTGTGTGTGTGTGTGTGTGTGTGTGTTTTTGTGTATCATACATGTCATGTGTATGTACAATATATATGTGTTTATATATACTATATATATATATCTATATATATATATATAACACATATATATATGACATACACATACATGTGTATACACACACACACACACACACACACACACATATATTATATATATATATATATATATATATATATACTTATATATATATATATCCCCTCTTAATGATACTAAGCGGTACTGATGGATTAATATTTACAGATTGATAAAAATACACATACTCTCTCTATATATATATGTATGCATGTATGTATGTATGTATAAATTAACTATAGTAACTAATCCAGGAATATAAAAAACGAAGCAAGCGTAAAAGCAAACATTGTAAAATACTTAATGTAATTCAGCTAACTCCTGTTAAAACAAAACTGAGGAGAGTTCGTTAATTTCTTTTTCAGTATCTATAACTATACATACGTTCTCTGTTAACAGATGTTGCGACCTAAAAAAGAAAAAAAAAAGAAGACCCCTTTACATTATTTGAAATCCGATTACATGCACCAGTTATTTTAGGCTTTATATCGTTGCAAACCGCGCTGCAACAATCCGGGTTTCCGTATTTTTTTTTCTCTTATTTTTATTCTAATGGAGCTCTAAGGTTGTTGGTGATATTGTAAAGCGAATTGTCCACATAATATCATGATATTTCTTCCTTGCTTATAACGATTCATGATTATTGCTGAAAATATGAGCCACAAATTGGAGAACATATATATTCAGGAGCCTAACAATTTCGGAGCGTCATGCTCGCTCGCTCTCTCTCTCTCTCTCTCTCTCTCTCTCCTCTCTCTCTCTCTCTCTCTCTCTCTCTCTCTCTCTTCAGTGTGAATATCCACTCTGAAGAGGACGCATGACGCTCCGAAACTTAAAATACTTCTGAATGTATTTGTTCTCCAAATAGTGGCTTTTTTCATGTTCCAAAGGTCGATCCAAATCTGTTATCGTGATACGCATACACACACACACAGTTCAACAGACTGAGATGATTATACTGTTAATTTAATGAAGCAAAGTGATCGCATCCATCAAGTCTAGTAATTACGATAATTTTCAAGCAAATAATTCTTCCAGAAATGAAAGATTTCTAAGCTGATTTAAAAAAGAAATCAATGCTTCTAGAGATATATCTTGGCATCGAAGACCTCTGTCGATGTAACGGCAGTGATTGAAACAAATCAATCAATCAATCAGGGAAGCTTCGGAGGGGTGAGATGGCCCCTGAGAGCAAATACCTCCTGACGCCAACGGGGCCGCAAGCAGTTGGACCCCCATCGGGTTTCGCCAATATCCGACAGCTTTTATTGAAAAGAATCGTCTTGTCCTTTTGCCAAACGAGTTGGGCACAGACTTCTATTGCATGTCGCTCTCCCACTTTGCAGACGGCGAAATGAGACACATTTGTGGAAGGACAGAAAAGTTAAAAAAACCTCTGACACTGTCTTTGTTTCTTTGGTTTTATGGTGGTTTTATCTCGCAATGAACTTTCCGAACTTAGCGCTAAGCTCCCCTCCTTCCTACAGAGCGAAAAAACAAACGATTTATATGAAAAATATTTACTCTAATTTACGTTCAGTTCAAGAGACTATCAGCATACTGCATTATGATCTTTGTTTGTTCACGGACAGTTGAAGTTTTAATTACTTTCCTCTTAGTTCAATAAAGAAAAACTATACTATGTATCCCCTATTAATTTTGTTAACTGAATTTTCTATCGGAAATTAAGTTAATTTATACAGTTTTCAGCCTATCTGGCAACCTACTTATAAGTTCAATTTCAAATACTCCAGGACATCAGGCATATAAGGTTGAAATAGCTGTATAGCTGTTCTTAGATCCGAATACATGGCAAGTATCTGACAATGTTAATCAAATGAACGAATAAAACAACAAAATAGTTCGCAGGCTGACAAACTTTTCTTTTATTCTTAAGCTTATGCAAGGAATAGAATATGAACTTTAGGTTTGAAGCCAAGCACTGGAGACCGAGGGATTATTCAGCGCTCTAAAGAATTTGCTTTGAGATAAAAAGGTATGTCGATGAATTTATGAATGAAATAAAATAAAAGAATGGTTTTAAAACTATGGTAAAAAATGATAGTAGGCAAAATTTAAGCTTATGTAAGAGGAAGAAATTGAAATGCGCAAATTCACCGGTTCCATGAAGCATAAATGGTAGTTCATCGCCTGAGGACACAATGAAATTGAACACTACTGAGATCCATACATTCTTTTGTGAAGTCTTACTCTTTCATGGCAAGGAACAAATGAAGCTATTTCATTAAAAGATACTGTACCACTCCACAGGAATCGTCTACTGAGTACCTAAATGTAATCAAATAATTAGTCCCGTACATCTTCCGACGCGGTGCCAATTTGGAGAGTGCCAGAAAGTGCCTCACTCATCTCGCTTGCTTGCTTTCTCGGGAGATTCTAAGAAGTGCAAATATTTCGTGAGCTCGATTTTCGAAGGGTTTAAGCACGGGGAGATTTTATGTACCTTATTCTTTAGAATTTGTTGGTCTTCACATATCGTGCGTAGTTGAAGGTGTTGTCAGACGACGTAATATAAATAACTAAATCAATCAGCTTTTGCAATTCACTGATTAGCCAAAAAAATGAATGAAAAATAAAATAAACAAATAAAAATAAAACAATAATTTAATTTTCATAATAATGTGAATATTGGATATACATATTTTATAAATATGTGTATATATACATATAAACACGCATATATATATATATTATATATATATATATATATATATATCTATAATGTATGTATGTGTGCGTAAACACACACATCTGTAAACAGGTAATAATACTTTAAGCATTTCAGGAAAAGCTGAGTTGGGGAGAGAATGGAAGGGAACGAGGTATCCGGAACTCAATCTGCGTGGGTTCAAGTTTCACATTTCATCCACTCTCCATTTTTTCCTCTCTTTGTTTTCGACCTCTTTGTGCCTGTCTCGTTTTTATTCTGGTCAGTCGATTTTTTTCCGTCTCTGCTGGGAGTTCGTCTAATGAATATCACGGTACCGCTTGGAAAAATATTTTTCCGAATCGTTTTTTTTTTTACTTACGGGATGAGATGTTCCTTGAAAAACAAAAAGAAATTAAATGTTCGAGGGATCAAGTTAACTCATCAGTTCATCTATTATGTAAAAAAACGAGAACGTACCAAATATAATTTCCTGTTTTGGTTGGAGAGCTTCCAAAAGGTACACAAGTTTGTATCAGAGCTTACCTTATATATAAAGTGCATTCATTTTGTCTGCTTCTAACAGCTCACTTGTGATTACTGGACATCATGCCTATACATATTTCAGAGTTCACCTTTGTTTACAAGGTGCAACTTACCCAACAAATCTGCAAGTAAAGCTCAAACCAGACAAAATTCCTAATCTGGATCGCTTTGGCCAGTTCACTTAATAGTATGGGATATAACATTTATATATGGATTTCGCCATTTGCTCTGTTTAATTTTTTTTTTTTCACTTATCTTTATGACAAAGATTTTATCTGGTCTGTTCTATGCAAGCATTTTCCGTTCCCTAAAACTGCACTGATGTGTTCCTAAGGCATAAATTGTTAAAAAGTTTAAACATCTTTGTCAGAAAACCAGTTATTTTAATATGAAACATTCGCTAAGACTGTAACAAATGCTAATTCAAGAACAAGTTTAAGTGCCTAGTGATCCAGTGTACTATAATGTTCAGCTTCCAGTCCTTCAGCTTATTTATCTAAAGTAAATTGCCATTGCTCGAGTAACTAGAACAGCCGGACCCCACATATCAATTCATGGACTTCAGATCGATCATTTTTCTTTTGTGCAACTGTGCATCCCTTCTATTACACCTCACTTATACTCCCCTTCTATTGTACCTCACTTATGCACCCCCTCTTCTACATAGTACACCTCACTTATACTTCTCTTCTAGTACACCTCACATATACTTCCCTTCTATTACACCTCACTTATACTCCCCTTCTTTACACCTCACTTATACTCCCCTTCTATTACACCTCACTTATACTCCCCTTCTATTACACCTCACTTATACTCCCCTTCTATTACACCTCACTTATACTTCTCTTCTAGTTACACCTTCCAATATACTCCCTTCATTTACACCTCACTATACTTCTCTTCTAGTACACCTCACATATACTTCCCTTCTATTACACCTCACTTATACTCCCCTTCTATTACACCTAACTTATACTCCCCTTCTATTACACCTCACTTATACTTCTCTTCTAGTAAACCTCACATATACTTCCCTTCTATTACACCTCACTTATACTCCCCTTCTATTACACCTAACTTATACTTCTATTACCCCTCACTTATACTTCTCCTCTAGTACACCTCACATATACTTCCCTTCTATTACACCTCACTTATACTCCCCTTCTATTACTCCTAACTTATACTTCTATTACCCCTCACTTATACTTCTCTTCTAGTACACCAAGCACAAAAATTCAGAAGAAAGAAACAGCAATCGAGCCAACTCAGACCTTTGGAAAAGGTCGACATAGAAAAGGTCACCTCCCGAAGACATGACTCATATTGACACATTAACTGGGTAATGGATTTTCACTCCAAACGCAGTGCAAAATACGCCCATTAGGAAGAAATATTCTCAACGTGGGTGTTATAACGAAAATTACTGTGGAAACGCGTCTGATAAATCAGCATAGCCGGTAAAAGGAAATGGAGCAATGTATTTATCAGATGTTAACTGATCACTTGTGCCAAACAACCGTTTTTAAACCTATTAACATGACGTAACTATTCAGGTTTTCGACTCAATTTCTGGCTGCTTTTTATTCACGGTTTGTTTATTTGTTAATAATTTTAAATTTATTATTATTGAGCTGCACCTCATTTCTCGTGATTTACATTTCAATTCAGTTCAAAAACTGCTAGGATATATAATGAACTTTCATGCTTGTACAAGGATGACCATTCTTTAGAAATAAACAATCTTATATCAGCCTACATACCAAGTACTTGAGAATCCCACAGAGCACTCCCTTCTCGCCCCCCACCACGGTATCCCCCCCCCCCCCTACATTTAAAAAAAAATCATAGACGCAAAGCGCACGAAACCTACGATGATTTATTTCTTTGTTCCAAAAGAAAGTCGCTGATAATCAGCTTTGTGTGGAAATAAGGTGCAAAACAACGCCTAAATTATTCACTGTGGCAGCGAGGTACGGTTGTACCTTACCCAATGTTACTAAGTATAGTAGGTCTTCTATTAACCCATGAAGGGAGAGAATGGACACGTAAAGGCTATTTTCCATATGTTTTCAATAGGGATGGCGACCTTCTGTATTTAAATCACACACAACCGATGCCTTTACGGAATCAATAGAAATCCCGTTTTCATTGAAATGTGCAAAAAAGAAGAAAATGGGAAACTATAACTCGAAGACAATTACGTATGAGTGAATATGTAAAAAAATTCTCAAACACGTGAAAGACATTCAATGTAATTCACAGGTAAAGTGAATTATGAATATTTCAAAACAGGTTGAATTGACATTTAACTACAATTGCATGTACGGAGGTATTCGCTATATATTCCATAGATTGCACGGAGGAAAACATATAAAATAACATTATGAACGCATTCACAAAGACACACCAACAATGAATTTTGTGTACTTACAGAAAAAAAAGTTTCCTCTCATCTTAATATTTGTAACTGGTAGTAACTGGTAGTTTGGTCTTCGCTCATTATTTAGTACTTACCTGAAAAGATAAAGAAGAGATATACAATACATATTTTTTTAAAGAAAAAAGCAACCTTCATGTCAATACAGATATTTAAATACACATGCACAATATATATTTATATAACAATAACCAATAGATACACATAATGTTTCAAATGGCACTGACACTAATTCCTTAATCAGAATTCACTTATAAATTACGAGAGGGTTCATTGAACCTTCACTAAGTTACTCCCTGTACGCTGAATGAAATAAGTACTGATACTTAAACAACTTTTTTGAATGTGAGCCTTATGATGTAACTGCATTCAAGTTAAAATTCAGGGACATTTTCTCATAGTAGAGCCAATATTACAGTACTGCTGCGATCACCTGCACCATATATACAGAACTTGCAATAAACATATAACTCACTTTGTTTCCAGTTAATGGGGAGATATTCATGTAATTAACCGGCAGTTGAATTTACAAAGCTAAAATACCCTCAAATTTGATGGGTGATCCTGAACCTCTCTGCTTGTAAATCCCGTCAAGACTTTCCAATCTTAATGGCCATTCACTTTGACAGCATTAGTAATTTGATTGAAGTTTATGCATCGCAAAAATACTGGAAGACAGATCCTTAAAATGAGATCAGTGGTTCAAAAGCGTTTGACGTTATATTCTTTTGGAAAAGTGAAACTGTAGCCAATTCTCAGGTGATGTTAAGCTAAAAAAAACTTTGCTAATGATAACGCCTTGAGTTGCTAAATATGAAATAATTAAGTCCCAGCGATGTTGCATGATTGCGTATACAATTATGTAAATGATTAATAGTAAATAAACCAAAATAAACGGAAAATAACAGCAGACGGTATTTGGACATTCCAAGGCTAGTATGATAAAATGAAAAATGGCACAAGAGTGAAAGCAAAACAACCACTATAATAAGCTTGGTTAGTCTACCAAAAAGGTTTTCATATTTACAAGGCTAATATAATTCTAAGTAACCGCATCCCAATTATCATATTGTACATCCAGAGGACTTAATTCGATTTAGGTAATCCAGATATCACCTTTTAAGGTATCGTATATATGGAATACCATTAATTTACGAGAATCGCGTTCCTCCGCAGGTAGGTTATTATAGATCACCTTTATTCAAAGAACACCGAGTCATGTATCTCTGGGCCAACTTTAATTTTCATATCAATAGACCAGTTTTAATTCACGTCTTTTAGATATTGACACCACTTTACGTACACAAATACCAACATCCGTGCTGATGGCCATTGCAGTGGTGACTATAAAGTGGCAGGGTTTAACTTTAGTTATGAAATGGTTACTCAAAAGCAATTATACATGAAACTAAACGTTAAGTATCTTATATCTAGAGTGAGCTTTCAAAGTAAATCAGATGAGAGAGAGAGAGAGAGAGAGAGAGAGAGAGAGAGAGAGAGAGAGAGAGAGAGAGAGCTTCTTCGTAAAAATATTGGGAATTTCATTTTGGAATAAAACTGATACTCGTCCGAATTGGCCGCGTGGTGTGGTACCAAAAATACAGACTTCCTCGGTGATTAAGAAGAAGAAGAAGAAGAGGAAGAGGAGGAGAAGGAGAAGGAGGAGGACGAAGAGGCGGAAAAAGAAATATGAGAAAAATCCTACGAAGTGACGACATCGTCAGAAAATCCTATCTCCTCTTTCTCCCCCCCACCTCCCAAATACTTCTCGACCTAATAAACACCAAGTTCTGCTGCAAGATGTCGAACCTGAAGAGATAGAGAGAGAGAGAGAGAGAGAGAGAGAGAGAGAGAGAGAGAGAGAGGGGGGGGGGGGGGGACTCAGAGTGCAATTCCTTCCCCGTCCGGGTTCCTTTCGCCGCGTCTCAGCCTCCGAGCCATTTGCACAGGATCTGCAGAGCATTCCTCGAGAATTCTTCCTCGACTCAAACACAACGCCGACCATCAAAATTGCTTCCGCCTTCCCGTGTCTCTTATTGAGTTGCGAAAATGGGAAAAATGAAGGAACTTGGAAAGAAGAGTGATAAATCGGTGCTCTCGTTGATTTCGTTAATCTGACTCTGGAATTGTCGCAGTAATTTTCTCTCGTTTTACACATTTCACTTAAATTTCGTGGAAGAAGTGTTTAAGGTTTTCTTTTTAAGTTGAAAACAGGTTTTAAGTATAACATAAGTCCCCAGTATATTGTGACGCTCCAACTCATATTAATGTTTTCCCCATATCTTATCCTTTTTACATTTTTTTGTTGTTGTCTTATTTCGACATTTAGAGATTTAATTAGCATTATCGTAGTCAGCTGAGAGGTGGTCCCTTCTTAAAAAAATATTAATAAATAAATAGAGATAAATAAATAACAAAAGCAATATAATTTTTAATCACTTTCTTAACGTATATACTATTAATCGCTAAAACAAAATATAACAAATTAAACTCAAGCTTTAATATCACTAAATCAAATATGGATGCCCCGAGAAAACAGCAAGGAAACGTGAAACAAAAAAGTGATTAAGTGTAAGATGCTGATGTACTTTTTCTAGAGTGATCTCCAAATACACTGGTT